>NC_056741.1:1201093418-1201095918 GCF_019279795.1 Protopterus annectens
GGCCTGCTGGCACATGGCAGGTGGCATGATATCACTGTACACTCATCCCCTGCACTTCCCATCTCTCCATGGTCAATAGCCAGGTACACACCTATGAACACCTGCACCGATGGACCCCAGTACTGTCAAATGTGTACATGTGCATTACTGAGAATAGCAGTGTCTGTGTGTTTGTAGACCTGTAGCTGATAATACCCTGAGGCCCTTAACACCCACCGCACCCCCCCATTGCCATAGTTAGAAGTGCCTGCTGCTGTACCGGACATTACATGTACCTTGTTACTCTCTTCTCCCTAAGGGCTAAATGGGGATTGCAGTACCGGCACAACACTGTTGTACAAATGGGTTGATAGGCATGGGATACCCTCTGAGTTCTGGCAAGTGTGTGTATGTTTGCATGTGTGTATATTTGTAGGATACAGCATTCTGAGGCCACATTCTCCTAATACAATACACCTTCCCACACAGTATTAGGGATACTGATGTTGCTGACCATAAGACAGCCATGACAATGCTTCACCCTACTATCCCTGTGACATGTGCATTAGATGCATATCCCTGTAGTAGCACTCTTGGGATAGACAAGGGGTTGTATTGCAGTCCTGGTCAATGTGTGATGGTGGGTATGTCAGAGTGTTATCACGGGTTTCAGTCCATACAATATCCACTGTAGGGTGTGGGTGCTGGGTATACTGTCTTTATACCATGGTACCCCCAGTACACAACCTGTGTTCCACTGTATGGGGACCACTGTCACCATCAACCATACAGGTAACTGATAACACTACCCAGCCCAGTTATGCATGTGCTGTGTGCAACTTATCTGTAACAGAATGGACACACTGACAAGATAGCACTGATAAGCCCAGGTCTCTCAGATGTGTGTATGAATGTTATGTGTTTGTCAATGTGTATATGACATTATGACACACTATGTATTGTCCATAAAAAAGTACATCCACCATTACCATACTGTGCAGGCCTAGGGATGTTCTTCACATAACATGTAACCTGGAACACATCTCATCCTAAAAGTTGTGTGTTGTGTGCAATTAAGGCCACATACATCAGTAGCACTATATATCTAGGTAAAGGTTCTAGTCCCAATGTTGCCAAGTAAGTGTGTGCATGTGTATGTGAAGGAATCTACTTCCATTTGCATAATATACATGTCCCATGAGGTCATCTGTCAAAGAACTGCCTAGCAAATGCTAACATTTCACAGGTATCATCCTGTGGAAATACATTCCATCACAACTAGTGGCAGATATGTAAATGCCCTCTTCCCCACTGTATAGGTGTACAGCGATACTGGGGTTGGTATATATAGCTGAGTGTGGCTCTTGTGGACACAGCCTCCATCATTGCAGTTACTGTTGAGTGTATCCCCCTGCTTAGCTGGCAATAATACTGTATAGTTCATGTTAACAGGTTAAGTAGTTGTCTATCACATTATCTGCGGTTCTGCAGCACCTCTCACACTCCAAAGGGTAGGGCTGTGCCACACACATCAGCACACCTATGTTTACCAAGTTGAGGATTGCACTACATTGATGAAGGGGACATATACCCTGCCAGTACCATTGTCAATGACATTAAACTAGCAGACTGCTTATTTCCCAATGTGTTGTTGTGCCTATTTTGTCTTGGTGGAATTACATAGGCTGAAATGGGTTCATTGCACAGGTACATACATCCGTGTGTACAGTATTCTCTGTGTATTGCATCAACACCAAAACCTCTGTTTGTGGTGGTGATGCAATGCACATATGGTGTGTACTACCCAGTAGACTTACCATTGTCCACTGTAGAAGGGCTGCTGACATCAGCCACCATGCACTCACCTGTATACACCACCCCCAGACCTATCGGTCATGTGGCACATGCAGTAACTGTTATACAGACCTGTGACATGTGTTCACCTGTACCCAGGATATGGCGCAGCCAAGGTGTCACCACAGTGCCATACCCCTTGTAGGATACAACAGCAGACCATCATCCTGCTGACACGTGGACACCTGCAACACAAACAGAATACATTATGGAGACCACAATCACTCAGTGTTAATAATATCTATAATGCATCATGGCTGAACAACTAAACTTCCTGACATGTAAGCATTAAACTTTACTGCTGACAACATGTCACACAGCATTACATTGGTACACCGTAGTACAGTCACCCTGTGCATCAGAACCATATTAGCCTGTCCCTGCATCGATGTTATGGATGATAGGGCTGTAGCACAGGTATCATCATATGCACAGGGTGTGTTGTTAGTTTGCCAGAGACCTAGGCTGAGCCATACGTTTGACACCATGTTTGTGAGTGAGGGGGTTTAATTACTAATTTGGCTGTGGTGATATGGTGTGTGTAGATATGGGGTTGCCCTAGCTGTGTTGGTATTGTGTATGTGTATACATGCACACAGTTCTGCCATGTGGCTGCCCTATACAGGGGTTTGTTGGACATCTGCCTGGTGGGGTGTGCAGTTCACCA
>NC_056741.1:1201098418-1201100918 GCF_019279795.1 Protopterus annectens
TACATATGTGTGCACACCCTTATCATGATGGTTTGTTGCACCTACTGTCATTTGTACTACAGCAGTCACTATTCCTGGAAGGGGTATACTTGCATGGGCCATCTGCATTTGCCAGTATTTGGTCGCTCTGCCCTACAAATGTCCCCCAACTCTGCATGATTGCAAGGTCAACTCATGTGCACAGTCCTTGGAGATCACACAGTGCCATCACTATTGCTGTGGAGTCAGGGTTATGTCTGCCACAATTCATGACCTTGATTATGTGCAGAGACAGCCATTCTTAGTGAGCTCTGGATCTCTGCTTCAGTGCATTGTTGTGTTTCAGGATGACACCCCCCATCCTCAGCCTTTTTGCAGATGCTTGACAACTATAACCTACACATGTGTGTCATTTTGTAGTGTCGCACACTCTGAACACCATGTGTACCAGCCTAGTCCCTGCTAATGAATGGCAAACATACAGGTGTACACTGGCATCAGCAAAGTACATATGGGAATGGTGGGCTTGAGGTGGGGTGAGGTGTTGGTTGTGCAGCACATGCATCTGAACTGATACTGTCTGTAGGTTTCCAACGTGGTCTTGGTACACCAGTGCACATTACAACACATGCCTTTGGGGGACTTTTGCTGTTATGCATATGCTACCTGTAGAGAGGTCTGGCTGATGTTTCCTGTGGTACAACTATCCCATCTGATTATCCTACCACATGAGCCACACTTATGCAGAGTCCAGGCAATTGTCGACACAGGTACTGCACAACCAGTACTTGCTAGACATTCCTGCAACTCCCTCAGTGTTGTGGCATGTTACTAGGCAGCCTGCATGACCAGTTTAACAACATGTGTCATCTGTGTTGGATGGCCATCTGTTTATTTTCTACATTAATCCTGTCCCATACATCCTCGCCACATATATGACTGTCTGCACTGTTTGCCATGGTATATGCAATGGTGAGGTAAGGCTACATGTCCATCTCTTGGGTGCTACCTGTTGGGTATGGGCTCTATTCCATGGCTTGTAAGATGTGTGCAAGCCACAGCTACCTCTGTTGCGGGTAAGTGGGTATATTTGATGGCCAAATGTCTTGGACAGCAGACCATATTTTGGTGTGACATTGAGGATCTGTACTTGGTGGAAGATCCATACTCATGAAGAATGAATGTTGTCATTACCTCAAAAGCTGCTTCCACAATATGTTATCTGGAGTGTATGCAAACGTAGGCTTAAAGTGTTTGTGAAGGTATGTATTCCCCATATTTGCTGTCCTAACATAGGATTCCATATTACACATCCATTGCTCATGTTAGGACCACATTGCAGGTTGTAAAAGGTGTGGAATGTGTTATTGTGGTCTGCTGTTGTATATATCAGGAACAGTTGCCATTGTAATAGTGGTATATACACTGTTGTATCCACTCTATATGGGTAATGTTTCATACATGTCCCTACTGTAGGCCATTTGCCCCCCCCCTCCCATTATGTTCATCTCTGTGCACACATCTTGCATTGACAGGTTGTTAGTTATATTGCAGGACTCTTACATACCCTTCAGATACGCCACCATGGTGACCACTGTGATGCAGTGCAGTTAACAGCAACAATAAGTGATCATGTACAGCATGCATTATGGGCAGTTGTGTTAAATGTGTGCATGGAATATACCATGGCCATAACATGACTGGTGTATTGGCAAACCTGAACAAACACTATACTCACCAGCTACAGGCTGCTGCCCCAGAGGTATATGAGAGGGACATACATAGTTGTGTAAGAGATGTGATGTCAGTAGCCACACCTGTGGCATTGGTACAGGGTGAGAGCAGCATTACAGTACATCACCAGCACAAACCCACAATACTACAGATTATGTACATCTGTTTATTACTACAATGCAGCAACAGACTATATATATTTCATCTCACATATGCATGATTAAACTCTACAGATGCAGATGGTAACACAACAGTGGCCCACTGATGTGCCTTGTGGCCTTACCTGCATGCTCCTCAGCCATTGTGTGGGTAGCACTCACCTCCATTATGCTCTCCACTGGGTCTTGTGTTTGTGGGCAGGCAGGTGCCCCGAGGCTGGCGAGGAGCTCCTCAACATGTGTCGGGGGGGCTGGATGGCATGATCCCCCTGTTGCAAGCTGGTCCCCCCCCTAACCGCAGCAGCATGCCAACAGGTATTTCGGAGTAGATCAGCGCAGCAATGTTGGACCTGCTCATAACTGCAGTTATGCAGGTCAACATCGTTTATCCTGTGGACAAGATCGTTGCACAGGGCGGTCCTCTCCTGCAGATTATGGGCTGTATGCCCAAACAGGGTGTGGTAGTTCTGCACCAGGTATGTGATGATGACTTCATTCTCCTGGGGTGTGTAAATCGGAAGTCTCTCCCGAGACATTGTGCCTGAAAGACATAAAGAGGGAAACATGTCTGAAGATCTCATACTGCAAGGATATAATAGTTGTTAATACACATCTCTGCCCCCCCCACC
>NC_056741.1:1201108418-1201110918 GCF_019279795.1 Protopterus annectens
CTTTTCACTGTTTTCTGCCTAAGTCTCCCTCAGTTGTACAATATGACCTTGTGATTACAACAGTCGTATACAGACATTCCTGTACATTTTATTTATGTAGCACAGTGTGGGTAACAGTGCTTAATATGACAGTACTGTTAAGACAATGCAACACTACATTACCATATGATACCAGAGTAAACACAAGCAATCTAGGAGTTAGACCTTTATTACCAGACTGTTACCCTTTTATTTACATATAACCTATATTGGTCTCTTTGTGCCATATTGTCTGGTTTATTAAGTACATCCCATACACAATACAGGTTTTATACTGGCAATTAACTTTCTACTACTTTTAGATTTATTTTTTTATGACAGTACATGCAAGATTATTACTAACCTGCCCCGCGATGCAGCCTCTGCAGCCTACATGCATGGTCTTCCTGATTCACAGCCTGTTCCGCTGCCACTGTCAGAGACATAAGAGGAATATTTAGCCATACCTATCCACAATATACATGAGCTGGCAATTATTAAACAGGTAGTAAAATGAGTACTTACACACTGCTGGGACATCTCCCTGCCTAGCTTCTTGGATCTACTGATCCAAGAGCTCCCTCTTCCTTCATTTCAGGTCGGCATAGTGATGCGTGACCTGCTCACCAGTTCGAGGGATGCCAGTGGCACTGGTGAGGTCACAGACAAGATGGTCCCAGGCTCCCACTTTATACTGGGAACCCTTGTACTGCCCCTGCAGCAGTCTCTCTACATGGTCTTTTACCAGGAGTCCTGCCATGACCTTGGACTCCTCGATGCCCCAGCTCTGCACTCAGAAGCACGACCCTTCTCTGACACCAGCCATTGTGCCTACAGGAGGAAGCTACAACCAGTTATGAGATGTATTCATGCCTGGGGGATTTAAATAAGGCCAATTTCCTACACTTTGCCATGATTGGATGGTTTTGGAAAGGCTAAGCTATGGGCAAACCTGCTTACCTAAGGTTAGCATTGCTTAAAGGGGCATACCAATGGGCAAATCTATTTAGCTGGGCTACGCATTGCTTACACCTAGAAAGCAGAGGTGTGCAATGCTTAGCATTGCTTATTTTTAAATTTGCACACTATTTGCTGTTTGGCATTGATTTATCATTCAATACATGTTATGTATTTGAAGAGGTGGCAACCTCCCATACCTCTCAACCTCTTCTTGCCAAATATCCGGACAAAGCTTGACAAAATGAGGTACAACTAGGGACATATTTTTGTGGGAGGGTGGCCTAATGGTTAAGGTGTTTAGTATCCATGATTCATGTGTACATACACTGTATGGGGTACTTGTGTTTATTGGGGGATTTCACCACTTTATTACAATGGCACCTCACATCTGGACTTAATGCAGTACTCCATTTCACATATATATGTTATTTAGGAGGTCATACAACATAAAACTGTTTATAGATTCCATTCACATGTAAATTGTGATTTTGCTATAGTGAGGATCTGTTTGGGTATACTTCAATTCTATGTAAAGCTGTAATGGCTAACTGGTTAACTGCTGTGACCATAGTGTAGAGAGCTCTGGGTTCAAGACCTGCAAGGGCTGTTTCTTTTGTTGCTGGGCAGAACAGGGGCTGTAGGATACAGAGTGATTAAGGCACTTTTAAGCAGTTGTAAGTGGGTTTGCATGGGTTTGTGTGATGGTAAGCAATGCTAACTGCCAGTTAAATATTCTTATAGTCAGTTATCCTCTAAATTGCTAATCCTGTGTAGACATTGTTTTCCCCCACACAAACAGGCTTAAACCCACTTACTACTGCTTAAAAGTGCTTACTTCCATTTACCCCCGCACTAATTTAGAAAGAAATGAAACATGGGGTCTTGGGAAAGTGCTAGATTTGGACACTTTATACATTTTTTACAATATTTGCTGTATGGCATGGATTTATCATTCATTACACATTATAACTTTGTTTAGTATCCCTGATTCATGTGTGCGTATACTGTATGGGGCACTTGTGTTTATCTGTGGATTTTACCACATTATTACAATGACACCTCATATCTGCACTTAATACAGTACTCCAGTTCACAAATATATGTTATTTAGTAGGTTATATAGCAAAAAAAATGTTCATAAATTGCTTTCACATGGAAAATGGGATTTATTGCAGTGAGGATCGATCGGGAATGATTGCTCTCAAAGCGAATGCTCTGACCACTAAGCTATTTCAGTACTGTTCTAATTGAATGTATCTTGCTATTTATCTTTTTGTGCTATTTAAGCTACATTATGAGTAGCTAAGTAATGAGCAAACCCGCGCACCTACGGTTGAATTTAATCTGTTTGATATAAAAACATTTCTTGTGTTATTTTCTCTAGGAAGGGACAGGTTTCAATTATTGCTGTGAATTTCTGCATGCATCTGCACATTTGGCAGACATCCTAGCATGTTTTAGTTGTTATGAGTGCAGGATTTTCTTGGGAAGTGGGGCTTTGACCTATGCAATGTCTGTGGGT
>NC_056741.1:1201115918-1201158418 GCF_019279795.1 Protopterus annectens
CACACACACACACACACACACACACACACATGCACACAAAAGACAGAGGTGTTAAACTGAAGCCTGCCTTCTTGGAACCGCAAATTAATGTCATCCTCTTATCCAGCTGTACAAACTTGAAACCAACCAGCATTCTACTATATATATTTCTATGCAAATAACTTACTGTCTTCTGGCTTTCTACTAAACACATCTCTGTATTCTGAAGCTCCTTCAAAAACATGAGTAACCTAATCCAACGACCCCTCACATGCATTTTTACTAGGAGTACAAATAAAGGCTCTGTCAATAATTTTGTCTAAATGATTCAGAACAAAGAACCCTCATCCCTTAATCTATGTTCTAAATTATTCACTAAACCTTGAATAAATTCTATTTCCACTTATTCAGCAACAATGCTAAAAACTGTCTCCCAGCCTTAATCCAAGCAAAGCCTTAAACATTTCTCTCATAATACAGGAGCCTGAAGATCTTTCTGTCTAATATAACAGAGTCTCATCCCTGTGTTCCATTCCCCAGCATGGCGTTAAACCCCACGTCATGAAATAATAACTTCTCTACTGCTGTGAATAAGCATCAGGGTCCTAGAATTCAAAAATGTCAACAACTCTCCAGTAATGACACTAAAAATACTAAAAAGAACAAGCAGAAATGCAGCATTTACATAATGGCTTCCAGAAAAAAGTGACATAGCCATTCATGGCTTCAGCACCAGTCTCATTGTGCATGTACGATTGTGATGGCCCCTCTCTCTTTGGTCACATGTAAATGCCACCTTTGTCTTCCAGTGGCCAATCTGCCAAGCATTATTCTTCTTAATAAACAGAAGACTGATACAGAAAGATATATGAACAACTGACACATGCAATTACCACAACCAAGCCAGGAGAATAAGCCTCTCAGATGAACCCTCCTTACATCATCCTTTCAAGAAGAGTGACAGTGGGATGTCAATACTAACACTTAAAATAGATAGTGATCCATAGTAATGAACAAACAGTATTTTTCCCCATAATTAAGTCAAATTATACCTTATTGACTCAAAAACTGTTAACAATGGACCTCACCTCTCCCTTCCTACTGTTTCTGTCAGAATAATTGTGCCATTTTCCTTTTACTTTATAAGCTACCCTCCCTTTAACTATAGAAAGTGCTTCTACTCATCACTGCCAAGAAACTTCAGTGCATCCCTTCCTCCTGCTGTAGCTGCTGTACTTTGTTCCTGTCAGCCAAAAAGCACACTCACGTGTAGCTACCCCTGGCGTCCCACTTAAGTTATTCAAATACGTCAAAATTACAAGTACCATTTATAACTTGACTCTTCCTCAAGAACTCATTTCCAAACATGACCACCAAATGTACTCTGCTTTGGACTCTCCTTCCACTATGTCCTGACCCTTCCACATCTCAGGTATCAAAAATCTCTATCCCTCTACCTAGTGCCATACAGACTCCTGAGGAGTGATGTCTGCTTTTCTTACCATATGAATAAACCTATATTCTTTGAACTCCTTCATCTTAACAGAACTAGTGATAAAACAAATGCCCACACTACATATCTAAACCTATACAACCATATCAACACCAGACAGTGTGACAGATATGTAATCCAATATATCCCCTATTTCTGGAAGTGACTGCCTTTACCTATCAAGCTTACATGCACAGACATAATATATGTATAAGACATGAATTAATTTTTCCTGAGACACCCTAAGCCAACCTTCCTGTTCCCACAATTACTAGAATTACTAGAAAACCTATCTGCTCAGTCCTCCACACTACATAATCAGTCTTTTCCTCTGTGATATCTACCAGAGGAATGTCTACCATTCTAATTAACCTTAGCCAGCTAATATTCTTTTTCCTTTGTTATTTAGATACATTTCCATTAAAATTAAACTGTGATATCACTACAATGGCAATTCAGGATGTTCTACAAACATACACTGCAAACTGATTTAAAAAAAAATAAAAATACTACAAGTTTAAATTGCTACTAATTTTACTGGCAGAAATGCATCAAACTAGCAATTCTCTCGTTATACATCTGACATTACTGAAAACCTCACTGTAGACACATCTATGTATTAAATAAATAACTAGTTGTCACAGTTGTTTTTCTTCGCTGAATCACTGTGCTTACTTCCTCATTGCGCTTCGCACATTATGTGTCCTAATATATTAGGGCTTGCTGTAAATGAATTTCCAGTACATCTTCTCCTAAGTTTGTGCTGAGCAGTACTGGGTCATTCAGCCCAGTTCAGTTCCGTAGTACATCAGAACTGCATACCAGGGCTAAAACCTAGACTGCTTGAAAACTGTATCTGAGCATGTATCCTATTTTTCAAATAATACAGGTTTGAATACTTACAGAAGCTGTTGGCAAAACTTTCAGAAATCTCTTGATTTAACTACATTTGAAGCTAACAAGACATTAAAAAATGGACAAAGAAAGTATTCCTACCACTACCTCTGATTATGTAAGTATTGCTACTGTATTTCTTTCTTTTTTACCTTATTTCCCTTATTTTAACCTGCATTTATTTGCAAAAAAATGTATATTTTGGCAAAAAGTCTTGTTTAGTATCTCAGATAGTTTTCTACTAAATCATCTCCTACCTTCTTTACCAACAGTTGTAGAGATGCATATTACGTACACAGGCAAGGGTGGACTGTATGATGAAAATCATCACTTGATCAGTCAGGTAATGCTACAGAGTGTTTCACCTCTACAAGGACAAATTCCTAAATAAGGTGACCAGATGCAACCCCATTTGTCTGTTGAGACATGTCACATACTATTTTTAATTTTATGTATTTATTTATTTATTTATTTATTTATTTATTTTATTAACCAGTTAAGTGAACTGGTCTTTTCCAGCCTCTTTTTGCCACAACACAAGCTACAAGTGCAATGGTAAGTGTATATGAGTACCTGACAATAGACAAAAAGTAATAATGCTGAAATCAAAAATGTTGAAAGCCAACCAACAGTGTGTACACAATGCTGAAAGTGCAGATAGTGACACATAAAAACATTTGATGCCATCAGTGTTTTTCTACACTGAATAGTGATAGCACCGCTTTTCTGAGTGAGATTGTGGTACAGCAGGGTTTGGGAAATTTGTCATTTCCCCACTGTAGTGCAATCTTGGAGTTGGTATCTATAATTAGTAGGGGGTGTTAGGCATTTGGAGGGCTTGCCCCTTGCAAAAAAAAAAAAAAAAGATTTTTTTTTGGTTGTCAATGTTTTCAATTATGAACATTAGATCTTAAATGATTAGAAGTTCAGTTTTATCACATGTTGATGAAATGTGATAATTTAGTCTAGAAGAATATGTGTTTGAAGTTCTTGTCCCATCTTCTTGAATACTTTGTTACATCTAAGCCAAAATTTACGTCTAAGAAGGAAAGAAAGTAAAACAAAGTGAAATATAGAAGTTAATAGTACATTCATAATGGACAAAAAACATCCTTAACACAATGTGAGTTATTTACTACAAGTAGCATGACTAGATACAACTGACAATGATGTATTCCCTGTATCCTTTTTGTCAGACAACATAAAATATAAAGAAAACTTAAAGTCTAGTCAGGAGTAGAAGAATAACACTGTTGTACACCTGTAAGATGAATAATATCCTGATCTGCAAAACAAGAACTTCAAGTCAGATTGCATATCACACTGATCCTTTTCATTTATTGTCAGCAGGTAAACCTGATGGTTAGTATATTGTACACTGCATACGTGATTATATTATCTTCACATGTGTTGGGGGGCACTTGTGATTCATGGCTCATATATCATACATTCATTTTACAATATAGTCTATGCTTTTTTGGGGGGGAGGCTTTGTCCCTGATGCCTGGTGACCATCAGCCCTCCTTCTCAACAAAATGGCCATTAAAGAGGCTAAAGGCTGGTCAAGCGGGAACTTCATTAAGGCAGCCACTGAAGTGGTTCTGAGTTTAAGTTTTACCATCCAGTCCCCATCTTGTGGATATCACACCCAGCTGATGCCACTGCTGGCCCACCCCTCACTTCTGCAAAGAGTTGATATCCAGAGGATATCCTGTACTCACCCCTATGTGGAGGTACTGCCTGGCTGTTTTCTTGGTCTTCACCAGGGAAAAATAAGACTCACATATATTTCCTGGTCATGCACATCCCCCAACCTTGTCCTGAGAGAGAGAGAGAGAGAGACAAGTGGGCACTGCCCCTTCATGTCTGTTCATCCCTCTTTCTGTCCAACTGGATCTTCCAGTGCAGAGTTCACTACTCAAATCCTCATTGAATGGATCACAGTCCACGCTTCACCCTTCTGTGGCATGGAGTTGGCTTAGGTTCCGTACCTGTAATAACTCTCAAATGTTTTTTCCTTTTCCTTTTGTTAAAGCATTTAACTTTAATGTGTTCTAATTGTGTAGTATGTACTGTTCTACAAATAATATTATCTAGATTCTTTCTGCTTTTCTTTTCACAAATATTTAGCTTTGTTAGCATAATACTTTTATCAGCATGGTTTACTTTCACTTGATAGAATTCCAGTTGACTGAAACTCAAATGTTTGAAAAATTTTGACTTGAATACCTACTTGACTGAAACCTAATTTGACTGAAAACCCAGTTGACTGAAACCTCATTTCACCGAATCACAAATCATAGAAAACATTCTATATAACAAAATAGAACATACAACAAAGTTTTGCTGGGGGGGGGCAAGCCCCCCTGCATCCCATCCCCCACTTAATTATATATACTAACTCCACTGTCACATAACCATGGTGAAAAGAAAACAAAAACACTATACACAATGAATCAGTGCTGGTGCACCAAAGCAAACATCTATAAATTCACTAGTCTCACTTCCCTAGCAAATCATATCCTCAAAACTGGCACCATCACACACTGTCTACACTTCTACACTTTTCTGTCATTGGTGATTCAGTGAAATGTGTTTCACTCAGTTTCAGTAAAGTGGGTTTTCAGTCAACTGCAGTTCTACCAGGTGACTGTAAACTTATTTGGATCCTTTGTTGTTTCTATTTATTATTCATCACTTTTGCCCAGGCTATGTGACTGCAGACACACCTTCCCATTTCACTTATGGAGTGATCCAACAAACAAGTATACACAGGCAGTTACTAGGTTAATGACTATCAGTGGTAGTTTGGTATCTTCAGGGCATAGGACCGCTGGTACTACAGAAACCACTAGACAGCTTAACAATTTTGCGGTCTGTCAACCAAATCTGAAGAAAGTCTTGAAAGTTCAAATAAAAGGGCTTACTGCATACAGCCTATAAATTTAATTTCTTTGCAAACTGAGCATTTTATCAGTGTTCTGTTTTGCAATACACACATTTGGTGAAGAATAGTAAGGGAACAGAATACCATTGCAGGAATGAGGTTAAAAAAATAATGCTTAGTTTATGAAATTCAAAGAAATCAAAAGTTGTCAGTATCTTATAAACTGGTTTATAATGACATTATTTGTTTTACGACCAAATAAAAGCTTAAGTTCTGAGTGTTTTAAGAGGTGAATCACCCAGAGAAAGGAGGTCTTGCCTCTGCAGTCTGCTCATCAGAAAAGAGACTATAAAACAGGAAATGTATGCCTAGATAAGTGACATTTAGAAGAACTTGAGAACCTGATCATTTTACTTTCTGTTGCTTCTAAAGGCAAAGGATACAGGGTGACAGTAGATATCTTGCTCAGATATTCCTGCAGTGTCTTATTATGAAATGTTTTAAGACCTCCTGTTAGACAACCATAGCATTAACTAGCCCAGGAGACCAAGGTTAATCTGACACCTTGGGCTGCTGACAACATTGGCAGGGGAGGGGGGTGATGTCTGGGGGGAGGGATGGTGAATCTCACCCATTTTGTGTTGCAGCTCCAACAACAGGGCATTCTTGGAGAGTCGAAGCCTTGTCACACAGTTGGGGGCAGGGTTGAGAGGATGCAGGTGTGGCTGCCCAAGTCTATGATGATGGCCCCTGTTGCCATATGGGAAAAGTAAACATGGGCAGACTGATGGGGGCATATGTGTCCCATACAGTAATTTAAGTGTTTATGTCACTACTAAGGGGCAGGGTTCAGTCCCTAAATGAAAACTGTTCTCATTGCTGTGAAGCCAGTGAATGCACAAAACACCTTCAAGGCTGCTGGTAAGGGGCAAAAATTATACAATTAAAAAAAAAAAAAAATATATATATATATATATATATATATATATATATATATATATATATATATATATATACAGTTACACTTCAAAACATCTAAAACTTATAACAATGAATCTCATAACATCGAAAATGTATAATATGGAATAGTATATCATGAAACATGTAAATGTTATAGTTTAATCTGTTATTTTTGTGGTATCAGTATGAGATGTTGTAGTTTTTATTTAGATAGTGTAGGAATTTATACTATTTATATAGTGTTTATTTTGCCACTCTCTATGTGGTTTTTAGGCAATACAAGTAAGTGATATAGACATTATGTGTACATTCTTTACAGTGATCGAGATATAGTGGGGTTAGGAAATTCACTTTTTCCCACTGTAGTGCGATCTCGGAGTTGGTACATTTAATTTACAGGGAGTGTGGGGAGAAGAGCCCCCCCCCACATGGGGGGTACAGAAACGTAGTAAAAAGTGTGTTTGTTAGTTTGGTGTTGTTATAGCTGGAGGGGATGTTATTTTTATGTGATTTGTAGTGTTCAATGTTGTGATGCAAAGTTTCAATGTTCTGGGTTTTGGGTGTTATGGTCTCAATATTTTGAATTTAGATGTTTTGAATTGTAACTATACATACACACACACACACACACACACACACACACACACACACACACACACACATTACTCGTTTTTTATTGAGTTTTGGGGTCCAAATGATGGGGTGCCACGATTCCCGAGTGGCACCCCTTCATTTCCGATTTTTTTCCATTTCGTTTTAAATTGACGTCAGTGCCATCGGTGCTACCAGCCTACCGGAATTGAGCTCTGCCCACATTTCCGGCTGGGAGCTCAAGGCTGTTCAAATGCTGCAAGCGGGCGTGAACAGTTATCATCGGACGTCGCTTTGGATATGTTCAAATGCTGCAAACAGTAGTTATTATTGCAGAAAACTTCATTTTGTATATCTTTTTGATTCATGGCTGTCGGAGAATGCTGCAAGCAGTTATCGTTGTGGAGGAGAACATTGCTTTGGATATCTGTTAAGGTAAGGAGTGTGTGCATTTTGGATATGTTCAAGTGGTGCAAGTAGTAGAGTGTGTGTGTGTGTGTGTGTGTGTGTGTGTGTGTGTGTGTGTGTGTGTGTGTGTGTGTGTGTGTGTGTGTGTGTGTTTTGGATATGTTCAAATGCTGCAAGAAGTCATTGCAGAAAATCTTTTTGATTCATGGCTGTCATCATGCTACAAGCAGTTATCGTAAGGAGTGTGTGTGTTTGTGTGTGTGTGTGTGTGTGTGTGTGTGTGTGTGTGTGTGTGTGTGTGTGTGTGTGTGTGTGTGTGTGTGTGTGTTAATATATTTCTTTCCCTAGCCTAGCTACAGTTTGTTTAGGGGGTTACATGGTAATACACCTAGAATATTCTCCTTAAAGCTTTAGTGTTTTTTTTCTTTCCGAATATGGTTGCATTAGTGAAGGATTTTCTTTATTGCACGCAGCAGTTTTATAACTTTATTAGACAAGATTGTCCAGTCTGAACAGTGCATGAGATGCAGGGAAGTGGTGTTTACCATGTTTTATCAAAGACAGGCCAAGCTAATGACCATTAGAAATTGCTAGGTTGGTCAGCCATTCCTTTTAAGTAGTTAATCCTTTGTTGTTTCAAAGTGAAGGACACTATTACCGAGTGAAGAAATGCGTCGTTGCTTCTGCTCCTTGTATAGCGTTTTAAATATTTTTAATGCAGTCGTTTGAAGCTACCCGTGCTGCTTTCAGCTCTGTACATTTTAACATGGTTGTGTAGGACGTTTTCCTCATATTTTTCCTTGTAGTTCAGTTTCTGTGGGTAGCTATTTTTGCATGCATAATGGCTGTTTTGTTGGCAGCTTCCTGTACTCATTACAGTGCAGATATTTGAGCTGTCGCTCTGTTTTGTGGAAAGCACATGTGAAAGGTGATACATGTTGTACTTTAGTGTTCAATGTAACAAAACAGCGCCTCTGAAATAATAGCAAACTAAATTATAATGGATTATTTTATTCTTAACAAAAGGCTGTCTGCTGACTTGAAGTTTCAGCAGGAAGGCTGAAATTCTATTCAGGCACCCAGGTTTCATTACAAAACTGAATGGCTTTCCTATGAATTCTTAGACTTTGTTTGTGGTTCTGTTTAATAACAGTGCTGCAGATATGGCAATACATGATGTAATACCAATGTCTTTGAAGTGTTTAAAGTTTTCATCTTTGTTCATGTTTAGAAAGTCCACTTTCTGTAAGTGCTATATATGCAAGCTTTGCACTCTTAACAGTAAGAGCATTTTCCTGTTTTGTAGTTGTAGAATTTGCATACTGTTGGTGCAATGCTTAATGTGTAGGAGGTAGTTGATGCCAGGTACTCTTTTTGTACATTATTTGAAGGAAACAACACAAAAGATTCTTTGTTCTACTGGTTCTGTAGCCACCACCATTTGTGAATTTCCAAAATTATACAAGCAATGTTTAAAATGTGTCCCTGGATTTTGGCCTTTTGCCCCCCCCCCCCCAAAAAAAAAAGTGTAAGAAGCTGTGCAAGATGCCAATGTTCTGAATTGGGCAGTTTTGTCATTACTGGTTCATGCATTTTGTTTCATTGCCTGCTGAAAAAATTTTAAGCAATAAATTTAAAATGTGCAATAACAAGTGTTCTGTATTATACAAGGAATATAATTTTATAAAGTCAGAAAGGTGTATCAAAGAACACATGCATGTTTCTTGTTTTGTGTGCAAGGAGCCAATGATTTGATAACAGCCCAAAGGTATTTTTATCCACCACTGGCCAGATGCATTTTCTTTGGATGTGGTATAGGTTTCAATGCTAGTTTAATGAATGTGAGTTTCAAGGGCAGAGAAGTTTTAATGCCAAGTCTGTTTTCATTGTGAGACAGTATTGCTTTGTTTAGAAGATGTATTAGTGTTTGTGCATTGTGCTGTAAAGTGTAAAAATAAAATCCAAATCATTGTAGAAGTAAAGCAGTATGCACACATTAGTGTTTATGGTTAATGGGATGAAATAGCCAGGTAATGGGACATTGGAATGGTTGCAGGGGGACTCTGGTACCATATTTTGGTTGTCTATTTTTCAGTTTGCGTTTGAAAGTTGGTACCCCACAGTTCCATCGGCGTGGGTGAGGTTACATAATTATGTATGCAAAATTTTATTTTAAACAGCATACAGATTTGTACCTATTTTTCATGGGCCTTGTCCAGATTATTGATGTTTCTAGGTTGAGAGGTATGCATGTGACATAGATACTGGAAGTATACTACCATTCTACATGTGACATAGATACTGGAAGTATACTACCATTCTACATGTGACATATATACTGGAAGTATACTACCATTCTACATGTGACATAGATACCGGAAGTATACTACCATTCTACATGTGACATAGATACCGGAAGTATACTACCATTCTACATGTTTAATAGATACTGGAAGTATACTACCATTCTACATGTGACATAGATACTGGAAGTATATTACCATTCTACATGTGACAAAGATACTGGAAGTATACTACCATTCTACATGTTTCATAGATACTGGAAGTATACTACCATTCTACATGTGACATAGATACTGGAAGTATACTACCATTTTACATGTGACATAGATACTGGAAGTATACTACCATTCTATATGTGACATAGATACTGGAAGTATACTACCATTCTACATGTGACATAGATACTGGAAGTATACTACCATTCTACATGTGACATAGATACTGGAAGTATACTACCATTCTACATGTGACATAGATACTGGAAGTATACTACCATTCTACATGTGAGATAGATACTGGAAGTATACCACCATTCTACATGTGACATAGATACTGGAAGTATACTACCATTCTACATGTGAGATAGATACTGGAAGTATACTACCATTCTACATGTGACATAGATACTGGAAGTATACTACCATTTTACATGTGACATAGATACTGGAAGTATACTACCATCCTACATGTGACATAGATACTGGAAGTATACTACCATCCTAAATGTGACAGAGATACTGGAAGTATACTACCATTCTACATGTGACATAGATACTGGAAGTATACTACCATTCTACATGTGACATAGATACTGGAAGTATACTACCATTCTACATGTGACATAGATACTGGAAGTATACTACCATTCTACATGTGACATAGATACTGGAAGTATACCACCATTCTACGTGTGACATAGATACTGGAAGTATACTACCATTCTACATGTGACATAGATACTGAAAGTATACTACCATTCTACGTGTGACATAGATACTGGAAGTATACTACCATTCTACATGTGGCATAGATACTGGAAGTATACTACCATTCTACGTGTGACATAGATACTGGAAGTATACTACCATTCTATATGTGACATAGATACTGGAAGTATATCACCATGCTACGTGTGACATAGATACTGGAAGTATACTACCATTCTATATGTGACATAGATACTGGAAGTATACTACCATTCTACATGTTTCATAGATACTGGAAGTATACTACCATTCTACATGTGACATAGATACTGGAAGTATACTACCATTCTACATTTGACATAGATACTGGAAGTATACTACCATTCTACGTGTGACATAGATACTGGAAGTATACTACCATTCTACGTGTGACATAGATACTGGAAGTATACTACCATTCTATGTGTGACATAGATACTGGAAGTATACTACCATTCTACATGTGACATAGATACTGGAAGTATACTACCATTCTACATGTGACATAGATACTGGAAGTATACTACCATTCTACGTGTGACATAGATACTGGAAGTATACTACCATTCTACGTGTGACATAGATACTGGAAGTATACTACCATCCTACATGTGACATAGATACTGGAAGTATACTACCATTCTACATGTGACATAGATACTGGAAGTATACTACCATCCTAAATGTGACATAGATACTGGAAGTATACTACCATTCTGCATGTGACATAGATACTGGAAATATACTACCATTCTACATGTGACATAGATACTGGAAGTATACTACCATTCTACATGTGACATAGATACTGGAAGTATACTACCATTCTACATGTTTCATAGATACTGGAAGTATACTACCATTCTACACGTGACATAGATACTGGAAGTATACTACCATTCTACATGTGACATCGATACTGGAAGTATACTACCATTCTACGTGTGACGTAGATACTGGAAGTATACTACCATTCTACATGTGACATAGATACTGGAAGTATACTACCATTCTACATGTGGCATAGATACTGGAAGTATACTACCATTCTATATGTGACATAGATACTGGAAGTATATTACCATTCTACGTGTGACATAGATACTGGAAGTATACTACCATTCTATATGTGACATAGATACTGGAAGTATACTACCATTCTACATGTTTCATAGATACTGGAAGTATACTACCATTCTACATGTGACATAGATACTGGATGTATACTACCATTCTACATGTGACATAGATACTGGAAGTATACTACCATTCTACGTGTGACATAGATACTGGAAGTATACTACCTTTCTACGTGTGACATAGATACTGGAAGTATACTACCATTCTATGTGTGACATAGATACTGGAAGTATACTACCATTCTACATGTGACATAGATACTGGAAGTATACTACCATTCTACATGTGACATAGATACTGGAAGTATACTACCATTCTACGTGTGACATAGATACTGGAAGTATACTACCATTCTATGTGTGACATAGATACTGGAAGTATACTACCATCCTACATGTGACATAGATACTGGAAGTATACTACCATTCTACATGTGACATAGATACTGGAAGTATACTACCATCCTACATGTGACATAGATACTGGAAGTATACTACCATTCTGCATGTGACATAGATACTGGAACTATACTACCATTCTACATGTGACATAGATACTGGAAGTATACTACCATTCTACATGTGACATAGATACTGGAAGTATACTACCATTCTACATGTTTCATAGATACTGGAAGTATACTACCATTCTACATGTGACATAGATACTGGAAGTATACTACCATTCTACATGTGACATAGATACTGGAAGTATACTACCATTCTACATGTGACATAGATACTGGAAGTATACTACCATTCTACATGTGACATAGATACTGGAAGTATACTACCATTCTACATGTGACATAGATACTGGAAGTATACTACCATTCTACATGTGACATAGATACTGGAAGTATACTAACATTCTATATGTGACATAGACAGGTATATGTACTTTAAGCAAGTATCAGAAGTTGCTCTATCCTGCTTTAGAAGGAGGATGAGGAACAGGAATAAAATGAGATTGATAAGCTGTTTGTTGTTGTTATTATTATTATTATTACTATTACTATTAGAGGACAGCCATGAAATCCTTGGTGATTAATGATGGTTTACAGTCTGTTGGACGCAGATACTGAGTAAACTGGCATGCTAAGGAACAGGATTAAAAGACAGCTAATGAGGAAAAGTGCCACAGTCATGAGAGATATTAATTTTCTAACGGTGTACATAGATACTGGAAGTATACTACCATTCTACGTGTGACATAGATACTGGAAGTATACTACCATTCTACGTGTGACACAGATACTGGAAGTATACTACCATTCTATGTGTGACATAGATACTGGAAGTATACTACCATTCTACATGTGACATAGATACTGGAAGTATACTACCATTCTACATGTGACATAGATACTGGAAGTATACTACCATTCTACATGTGACACAGATACTGGAAGTATACTACCATTCTACGTGTGACATAGATACTGGAAGTATACTACCTTTCTACATGTGACATAGATACTGGAAGTATACTACCATTCTACATGTGACATAGATACTGGAAGTATACTACCATTCTACATGTGACATAGATACTGGAAGTATACTACCATTCTACATGTGGCATAGATACTGGAAGTATACTACCATTCTACGTGTGACATAGATACTGGAAGTATACTACCATCCTACATGTGACATAGATACTGGAAGTATACTACCATTCTACATGTGACATAGATACTGGAAGTATACTACCATTCTACATGTGACATAGATACTGGAAGTATACTACCATTCTACATGTGACATAGATACTGGAAGTATACTACCATTCTGCATGTGACATAGATACTGGAAGTATACTACCATTCTACGTGTGACATAGATACTGGAAGTATACTACCATTCTACATGTGACATAGATACTGAAAGTATACTACCATTCTACGTGTGACATAGATACTGGAAGTATACTACCATTCTACATGTGGCATAGATACTGGAAGTATACTACCATTCTATGTGTGACATAGATACTGGAAGTATACTACCATTCTATATGTGACATAGATACTGGAAGTATATTACCATTCTACGTGTGACATAGATACTGGAAGTATACTACCATTCTATATGTGACATAGATACTGGAAATATACTACCATTCTACATGTTTCATAGATACTGGAAGTATACTACCATTCTACATGTGACATAGATACTGGAAGTATACTACCATTCTACATTTGACATAGATACTGGAAGTATACTACCATTCTACGTGTGACATAGATACTGGAAGTATACTATCATTCTACGTGTGACATAGATACTGGAAGTATACTACCATTCTATGTGTGACATAGATACTGGAAGTATACTACCATTCTACATGTGACATAGATACTGGAAGTATACTACCATTCTACATGTGACATAGATACTGGAAGTATACTACAATTCTACGTGTGACATAGATACTGGAAGTATACTACCATTCTACGTGTGACATAGATACTGGAAGTATACTACCATCCTACATGTGACATAGATACTGGAAGTATACTACCATTCTACATGTGACATAGATACTGGAAGTATACTACCATCCTACATGTGACATAGATACTGGAAGTATACTACCATTCTGCATGTGACATAGATACTGGAAATATACTACCATTCTACGTGTGACATAGATACTGGAAGTATACTACCATTCTATGTGTGACATAGATACTGGAAGTATACTACCATTCTACATGTGACATAGATACTGGAAGTATACTACCTTTCTACATGTGACATAGATACTGGAAGTATACTACCATTCTATGTGTGACATAGATACTGGAAGTATACTACCATTCTACTTGTGACATAGATACTGGAAGTATACTACCATCCTACATGTGACATAGATACTGGAAGTATACTACCATTCTACATGTGACATAGATACTGGAAGTATACTACCATCCTACATGTGACATAGATACTGGAAGTATACTACCATTCTGCATGTGACATAGATACTGGAACTATACTACCATTCTACATGTGACATAGATACTGGAAGTATACTACCATTCTACATGTGACATAGATACTGGAAGTATACTACCATTCTACATGTTTCATAGATACTGGAACTATACTACCATTCTACATGTGACATAGATACTGGAAGTATACTACCATTCTACATGTGACATAGATACTGGAAGTATACTACCATTCTACATGTGACATAGATACTGGAAGTATACTACCATTCTACATGTGACATAGATACTGGAAGTATACTACCATTCTACATGTGACATAGATACTGGAAGTATACTACCATTCTACATGTGACATAGATACTGGAAGTATACTACCATTCTATATGTGACATAGACAGGTATATGTACTTTAAGCAAGTATCAGAAGTTGCTCTATCCTGCTTTAGAAGGAGGATGAGGAACAGGAATAAAATGAGATTGATAAGCTGTTTGTTGTTATTATTATTATTATTATTACTATTACTATTAGAGGACAGCCATGAAATCCTTGGTGATTAATGATGGTTTACAGTCTGTTGGACGCAGATACTGAGTAAACTGGCATGCTAAGGAACAGGATTAAAAGACAGCTAATGAGGAAAAGTGCCACAGTCATGAGAGATATTAATTTTCTAACGGTGTACTAGAATCTGATAACGTATGCAGTAAAGAAAGATATGACATTGGTGACTCCTGTGGATGAAACTGGGCATGCACAGAAGGCTAGGACCTCAACAAGGAAATAACTGTTTTTCCTGATCTTCACTAATTCAGAAAGGGATGGGAATGGGAATTGGAGATCAAGTAAATATCCCTGCAACAACTGGAGTCATATAGAGCTAAACTACAGAGAAGAAGCATTTAATGTGTCCAGAAGCATAATGCAAAGCAGTGTATACATGATGCAATAAATGGCACATAATGTGTAAGAAATGGATGTGATTCACTCCGTGACAGAAAATCTTGTCGATCAAAACTCATCAAATGAGCTTTTGAACAGAAATATTTTATAGGCAAAGGCAATTACATCCCCATGCAAGAGGATGTGACCTCTGCAATGCAAAACTTATGTAACATCTCCTGAGGTAGCCAAACTCCAGGGGTAAGAGAAACCCACTCTTCAAAGCTCATTTGATAAAGCAGTTTCAGCAACATGGATTCCACTGCAATGCCTGCAATGGACTAAATACATATTGAAGGAAATAATCTGTTAAATAAAATATTATTTAAGGAGGAAAATAAAAATACACTGGTAGATAAAGGCAACTGGTGTAAAAAATGGACATTAGGAAAATCACAAGTGAAAATATTAGGATATATAAGCTGAAGACAACCAAGAAGAAAGAGGAAAATTGTATTAATGAGGATGACCAAAGAAAATGGAAAAAGTCATCACACCTTACATAATCAGATTCCTACGGGTGCAGGACAGGGACAAAATTACTTATCTGTATATACAAAGGACTTAGCCTAACACATTGGATTACTGTCAACAGATGAGGCATGATTGTATCTTATAAAAGAGCTCTTCGTGTTGGAATTACAGAACAGGGAAAGAGAGGAAGCCAGCCCAAGAATGCAGAACGACTATGGGCAAGGACATGGGTGGGCCATCTACTGACCTGGGTAACTACAAAGCCATAGGTCTAACTAGTTTTATATGTAAAGCCATGGAAAGAAGAATAGTGGACATTATAAATAAAGAAATAGGAAACCATCAGACATGGGATCCACACAGCTTGGTTTTATCAAAGGAAGATTGTGACTCCTCAACCTGGTGAACTTTTTTAAGAAAGTCACCAAAGCTATGCATGTGGCTAATGGTACACACTGCCTGTCTTGGCCTAGACAAAGCATTCAACACTATTCCCCATTCAGCCATTTCAGCCATTGTTAGCAAACTCACAAAACTAGGAGTAAACCCTTGTGTCCCTTGTTGGATAGCCAACCGATCCTATTATAGACAGGACACATGAAGTCAGGAGGGGGGACTACCGCCACAAACAAGTCAGTCACTAATGGAGTCCCTCAGGTCTCTGTGCTGGGGCTGCTCCTTTTTGGCATCTACTTTTTGAAGTCAAAGCAAATGTGAAAGGCCTCTGGTTGACCAAGTTTATGGATGACTGGAATCTCAGCATAATCATGGAATCCCCTGTGGACACTAATATCCTCCAAGAGAGCTTGTTGCAAAAAATGTATAATAGTATCCTTTGGAAAGTCAATGTCCCCAGGGAATTACACATAAACAATACACCCCTAAGAGTAATCCCAGAGGTTGGGGACTTGGGGAGATATGTGAGCAATGACTTGGCCTTTGACCATCACTGTCTCTAGTGTTGTAAGAAAACTATTCTATATTGTGCAACTTATAAGCAAGGTTATGGTATCCATGTCCAAGGATGTCACTGTCCTACCCATCGTATTCATCGCTCATTAGGCCAGTCATTGTGCCACAGTTGATATGACCACAGAGGATACAAGGGGTTAACTACTTGGAATACTCTGACTGCCTTAAAGTCTTATCTTTATACTCATTGTCTTCCAGACTACTGAGAGACAATCTGTGCCTGGTTTAGAGTGCATCATCTGCAAGACTAACAACATCAGAATTGCATAGAGGACTGAAATCTTGTTTGCAATATAAACAGAACATGTTTGAGGGACAGATACATGTTTCAGTGACTACCTCTACTCTGGAACAGGCTTCCCATCCACATGAAGCAGAGTTCAACCCTGACACTATTTAAACATAACCTGGACTAATGGATGGGTAATTGGAAATTTACCCTTGGCTGATGACGGACAAATAAAGTCATGCATCAAGAGCTCCTCTGTCTTTGATGGAGTGAGTTTCAGATGACAATCAGTAATCCACAGAAGGATTGTATTCATGCAGTGTTCCAAGATAGTAACACTTGTTACATGCTGTTCAGAGAAGTGTAGCTGAATGCCATCAGCATAGCAATGGAAATGCATACCTCCATGTTGAATGACCTCTCTGTGTGGCAACATATAGGCAGCCATACTGGCATGTTGCCGCACAAAAAACTCCAACAGCTATTGTTTCTAAAGTGGTGGTGGAGGCAGACATGCTGTCTGATTATGGAGAAGTTTGGCTTTCTTTGGATAAAGACTCATGGCCAAGGAGAGCAGTTTTATGGAAATTTTGTATCATGTTGTTCTGGTACAGAGAAATGCCAGATCAACTGGAAGAGAGATGGGAGGAATTAGACATAGAATACAGTAGGGTCTGCTCTTTTGTTATAAAGTACTGGTGCTTTTGAAGAAGCACATTGGAGTAGACTTAACTTTCCTGTTTAAAAGGCAAAAATGAGTGAAATTAGTGGAAGAGCTGTGGTTGCCATCAAGCAGGGAGAAGGACCTGGATGGTATTCAAAGAATGTAGTGGGAGTTGCTACCTTAAAACAGCCAGCTGTCTCTGCTTCTTATGGAAGACTTCAAATGCAAGCATTAGGCCTCTGCACATATTACAAGAAAGTGGAGGTGCCTGACAGTTGCAAGGGAAAGAGAAAGATAGGGGATGGGGAGAGAGAGATACATACATTGGGGACATTATCCAACTGAAAGCTATTTTCCTATGCTGAGTAACAATAGAAAAAGGGAAAATAGCTTCAAGAGGGACCCAAGGAGACCTAAGCCATTGTCTAAAAGATGGCCGCTTTATTTTAACCTATTAAAACAAAGTGTGGTTCATAAGGGAACTATTGAACAGGAGGATGACTACACAGTTGAGAAAGTCAAAGTTAAAAAAAATAATCCACAAGAAAAGTACCTAGGAGTAGTCATTACAGATAATCAAAACTATCGGGTGGCTATATATCAATGGAGTAGTGTCCAGAAACAAAAAGATAATAATACCCCTTTTTCAAGCAAATGTCATTCCACAATGAAATATTCTATGTAGTTCTATAAATATTATGGAGGTAGCTAAGTCTGGTTAACATACAGAAGAAACTGGCTAGGATGGTGGGGGAAACAGGATATGATATATGAAAAGAGGTAAAGGGATAGATAAACTAACAGGAAGAGAGTGAGAGAGCACTGATAGCAGCAAACATTCCTCATGAGAATAGTTTCCTTGTACAACAGGTAATGTTCCCACTCTAACAGACCAAAACCAGGCCAAATACACCTTCAGAATTGTATGCAGGCCTTCAAAGTAGGTCATTCTCCATCAGCAGCTATTAAAAGTAAGGGGATATGTGTGTTGCCTTTTTATAGTGAGAAAGAAATACAATGCTATGATTTGTCTGGTTATAGTGAAGTAGAAACACCCTGCTATGCCTTGTCTGTTTATAGTGAAGTAAAAACACACTGCTATGCCGTGTCTGTTTATAGTGAAGTAGAAACACCCTGCTATGCCTTGTCTGTTTATAGTGAAGTAAAAACACACTGCTATGCCTTGTCTGTTTATAGTGAAGTAGAAACACACTGCTATGCCTTGTCTGTTTATAGTGATGTAGAAACACACTGCTATGCCGTGTCTGTTTATAGTGATGTAGAAACACACTGCTATGCCGTGTCTGTTTATAGTGAAGTAGAAACACACTGCTATGCCGTGTCTGTTTATAGTGATGTAAAAACACATTGCTATGCCTTGTCTGTTTATAGTGAAGTAGAAACACACTGCTATGCCTTGTCTGTTTAGTGATGTAGAAACACACTGCTATGCCGTGTCTGTTTATAGTGAAGTAGAAACACACTGCTAGAAACACACTGCTATGCCGTGTCTGTTTATAGTGATGTAGAAACACACTGCTATGCCTTGTCTATTTATAGTGAAGTAGAAACACGCTGCTATGCTTTGTGTGTTTATAGTGATAGACAACAGGAAATTTTTAAGTCTTAATGCCGATGTGTTTTGCATATGAAACACAGACTATATATGACATTCTTCTACAAATGAAAAATAATAAGAACAGCAGAAGTTATTAACATTTAATATTAAAATATTTAATGCCTAGTGATTTCTTCAAGTACCATGGACATATACAGACACATAGCAATGAAACATCTGTCAATGTGTTGCTCAGAACTCATGAAGAAAAAAAATTGTTCACATAACTTAATATGCTTAAAATATGCTTGCCAGGTAGATTAACAAGGAGAAAAGTATTTGCTTAGGAAGAGCTTATTATGGACGTTCTTCACTCAGAAAGAATGGATTGGCACTGGTTGAGTATTTACAGTGTGGCTCATGAGTCTCAAACAGTTGGCCCTTGGGCCAGATGTGCTCCTCTAACAACACAGAACTGGCCCAAATAATGGTTTAAAATTAAAATGTAATCCATCTCACTATGCAGTAACTATATTCTATCACTTTAATAGTGAATTCAGAACTTCCTGGTAAATTAATTGAGTTTTAGACTTCATGTTCTTTAGAAATGTTAATGTAAAACCTGTGATTTTATCACCTTCCTGCATATATATAAGTGCAAAACTAGTATGTTCCTTGTAAAATTCATGTTTTTCTGCAAATGACATTTGAGTTATAGGCTTCATGTTAAGGAAATGTTAATGCAAAACCTGATATTCTATAAACGTTTTGTGTATGTAAGAGCTATATTGGTGCATTCCTCCTAAAAAGTGCATTTTTTTTTGGGCAGATAACAGACTTCTAAGTTTCAAACTTCTTATGCTTAAAAAAACTGTTAATCTAAAAAAAGAAAGTGTTTTAAATTTTATTTGTGTGTGTGTGTGTGTGTGTGTGTGTGTGTGTGTGTGTGTGTGTGTGTGTGTGTGTGTGTGTGTGTGTGTGTGTGTGAGATAATCTGTTCTCCTAACTGATTTGGTGGAGAGGAACCATTTGAAAATGAAAATTATTACTTTTTTTCCCCTTGCATCTGTGACATAGTTATCACTGATGGTTTGCTTCATTGATAGTATTTTTTTCCTCCTGCACTGATAATCATTTGTTTCAGGCTGCAGTAAAACAGTAATTGATTTATCACAATAGTATGGTTTCTTCATCCTACTGTAATTTGATTTTTTTTTTGGTTCTCACTTGGTCACTTCAGTAGACTCCTCCCCCATCCAGACCTCAAGCCATTCAGTTTTGAGAGCACTGATCCAGATGGTTCTGCACGGCTGTGAGGGAATCTTTATTTCAAGTTGTTCCTTGGTGCAACAGCTGTAAATGAACCCTTAAAAGGAAACAGGGATGCCATAGAAGACTTCAGGCAAGCCAGCATAGCATCAGAAAATTACTAGAGAGGAAATCAACACTAGTTTAATAGTTCAGACATCAGTAGTATTGTAATAAAGACTCCTAATAGTGTAAAACTATACTACAGTGAGGCACACTGCGCATAGAATTTCAGTTTTCAAAATCCAGGTAAACTGCACAAAAGGAAAGAAATCAGCATCTCCACAGAACTCCTGCTAGATTTTTTAAAGATGTAGACTATATTAACTACATTGTCAGGTTTATGTTTATTTATGCTTCCATCCAGCCATAGCTGATGCCTGGTTTTATATACTGATCCTAGGAGCAGGAGGTCTGTCTTAATAGTAAACAAGTACTTGTTGAAAAGAATTGTGTAATATATATTCATGTAAGCCAATGAAGAAAGAGGAAATCCATGTCACAAACCACACCGCCAAAGTTTGCTTCTTGAAGCTTAATGTAATGCAACATAATTAAACTGTGCACTGAAATTCTGCATTGTCTTTTAACAAGTGCACCTTTAATGTCAATAAAATAAAAAGACAAGAATAGAAAACTCCACTTAAATAAGAACATCTTTCCCATGTTTCTAGAGAGAAGTCAATTAAAACCTGAAACCCCAAAACTTTATGTGATCTATGTTCTGTGTTTGCAAAGTCTTCTAGAGGCAAGAAGACTGCATTATTGTTATTTTAAGAAAAGAACCCTGTATTTTCAACATCAGTTGCTAAATATTCTGTAAAATGGAAATAAAATTCTAAATCACCTGCACCAGAAGTAGTGAATATAGTAACAGAGATAAAGCAACTGGAAATGGGATCTTCAGAAAAGGGTAGGAACAAATTACTTAGAAAAAAGGGGAATTGTGGGAACAATGCATGCAGGGGAGGAGTAGATTTAAAAGAAGGCATGATCTGAATGAGCTATATTAATGTTTGACAGTGACTGGATAGATTATAAGTGATGTATTATGCCTGCAACTAAAATTATGTCAATATGGTTTGTTTTCATTTATCTAATGTACGCTTGCCTATGTCATAACTGATAATTTAATAAAGATGTTTCTTGTTAGAAAAAAAAAAAAAAACAAGAACAACATATTGCTCATTATCTGTATCCTGCAGTCATATCCCTTCACACATTACACCTCCTTCTCCCGCATAATCTAATCTTGGACCTTTAGTCAGGTTAGGTGCACAAATCTGTCACATAAATGTAGATTAAGGCTTATAGCATTCTCTATGTGCAGGACTGGGATAGTGTGGCTCAGCAGTGGACTGTCCTATTCTATGGCTGTGATGATGAATAATCCATACATGTTTCAGGAATCATTTAAGGCCATCTCTCTTTCAAGTAAAAGTGTATTCTATACCTATTACAAAATATGCATGACTGCTAATCATTCCATTCATTCTCAGAACTTCCTCCTACTTTTAATGATGAAACAATGTAACAAAGTAATTTCTTTCAATATTACCGGCCTGCAGGTTATTAAACAAAGCACTTCTAGATTAATTGACATTTGAAAGGAAAACTGAAGTGTCAGCATTAGTATAATTATTGTTTGGTACTTACGTATTATCGCAACTAGATTTTCCCGGTTGCAAAATGCACATACCACCACAGCCAAGAGTACATGAAGCAATTGAAACTGTCTTTGTAAATGTGTAGTAGTGCCCCAAAACTTTACATTTACTGTAAAGTGGTGTTCAGAGTGTGTTTTGCTGGGGAATAACTTCAGATTAGCTTTGGGGACAGAGACAGTGGAGAAAACCATCTTCCTGGGGTTTTTTTGCGTGCATTACACAGGCACGCTACACTTTTCATGGCAGCTATCATACTATCGTTTGTCTCATTTTGAACCTGCAGAAGAAATTCTTCAGAGAAGTAAAACACAGACACTGAGAAATTGTTTAACCCACACTTGCTCACTTTTAACCATTATTGTATTTACAAATTGTTAAAAAAATAAATGTCACTAAAACCATCACTACTATGTCTGTGTTTGCCTTCTCTGAAGGATTCCTTCCACACAGTGAATGCAGTCCGTCCATCACACCGACAGCAGGCATGACAATGCAAGCATGCAAAAAACAGGAAGAGGGCTGTCTCCACTGTTTTTGTTCCCGAAGGTAATCCAAAATTATTCCCCAGCAATACACACTCTGAATGCCACTTTACACTGTTTCATGGCCTCGTTTCTACCGAAATAAACGAAAGTCGCAACCGTGAACATCTGGTTGCGACAATACGTAAGTACCTTATGTTTCTTCGTCACCCAGATTGCAACCCTTTTTATCGTAATCATCACAATTATTGACCTTAAATTTTCCATGGTCTCTTCTCTTTCACCAAGAACAGGCATGAAAATATGATAGTCTAATTCTAAATGGGACTTAAACAAAAAGCATCCTTGTAATATTTAATTTAACTGATTGATGGAATAGGAATGCTTTTGTCAAGCTCCATTTCCTTGCATGTACGGTCTCATTATATGATTAAACATTCATAATACTTGTTGTTATATTTACTTTTTATATGTAGAAAATATTATTATATTAAGGAAAAATCTGTCAGGTTATATTCAGCCCATATGATTTCAGTAACTGACTGACTGACTGTTATAGAGTCAGAAATGAACTTTATTTAAATGGCCATTAAAGTGGTTGGAATCTTTTAACCCCCCAGAAGCATTAATATAATGTGGTAAGGGAATAAAATCAGTTATGTCCTTGCATCAGTATACTACTTTTCTTGCATTTTTCAGAGTTTTTCCTTCTTTTATGTTGTGCTTTTAAGTGTTACATTTATTTATGTAACTGAAAATGCTTTAAGAACAGTCTCAAAAATAATAAAATTATATAAATATATATGTGTGTGTGTGTGTGTGTGTGTGTGTGTGTGTGTGTGTGTGTGTGTGTGTACGTGTGCATGTGTGTACACGTGTGCGGTGTGCATGTGCGTGCATGCATGTGTGTGTATGTGTGTGTATGCGTCTGTGCGTGTGTGTGTGTGTGTATGTGTGTGTGTGTGTGTGTGTGTGTGTGTGTGTGTGTGTGTGTGTGTGTGTGTGTGTGTGTGTGTGTGTGTGTGTGTGCGCATGCATGTGTGTGTGTGTATGTGCGTGTGTGTGCGTCTGTGCGTGCATGCGTGCATGCGTGCCTGCATGTGTGCGTGTGTGTGTGCATGTGTGCGCGTGTTTGCGTGTGTGTGTAGTGCTAGTGACCTGAATGAATGAGTGTTAGGATGACTACTGCATAGCTGACTGCAGCAGACTTACAGGTGTGCAAGGTCACACAAATCCAGGGGTTGTGAAATTTGCTCTTAACCAGTGTTTGTGTAATGTCAGAGTTAGTTGATATAATTAGCACGGGGGTGCAAGGGGGCTTGCCACCCTGCAAAAAACAGTGTTTTATTTAATTTTTAAAAAATAAAAAGAATGAGCTAAGGCTGCCTGTCAGCTCAAGCATGCTGATGTGTCATCTTCCTTGTTTTCAACCATATATGATTCATGTTCTTTGGGTAGTTTCACTTATCAGTGGTACACCCATGCCAGCATTAGGTTTATGTGTAATTGCAAAGAGTGGGGATTAGGGTATTTGCCCTTTCCCCACTGTAGGGTAATCTTGGAGTTGGTATATATAATATAAACACACATACACACAAAGATGCAGTTCTATAAATACTGCAAGTCATCAAATGAATTAATGAATGAATGATTAGGACTGTTAGACTGAACAGACAATTTTGTCACACCAAGAAGATCTAGCAGTTGTTTAAGGACTAAAAATGTGACTAGTTAGAATTCCTCCTGTTTAGAAAGGGTTTAACTGTGTCAGAAAAATAGTTTAGTAAACACCTGTTGCTGCTCATCAGTGAAAAAGAAAAACTGACACGGTTCCTCAAGGCTAAGAAGCCATTGCCTCATAGCACTGTCTTTGTATCTAAATAAATAAATAAAGAACTCTCCCTTATTATGTCTGCTATGAGACATATAAATGGTACACCTACTGCACTGTAGGGAGGGGGAGCAAAAATTATTTAAAAGAAAATCACACTAAATGGTAAGAGTAGTGAGGGATATTTTGGGGGTACAACATATTACAATTTTATGTATAACACACTGAATGATTCTGATTCATTAATGTACCACAGTGTTTACACACTGACACTTTAAATTAGCAGCATGCTACAATACAACTGTGGTAAAATTGCATTTTACTGTATATACATATCCAATTATTTCACATTAAGTAGCTTTTATTTATATTCCACCTTCTGCAGTAATGTGAGCAAAGGTCATAGCTGCCATAGTTTTATCAAATCTGTAATAGTTATTAAAGTTTGATAATGACTGCACAAGGACATTTCATTATATTAATTACAGGTTGTCTCTCATACAAACCACCAAATAACAGCTCAGCTGTATGCTTTTCTGAGCAGTTGACCTGCATGGTGTTTAACATCATACATCCATTGTTTGAATAGTGCAGCAATACCTGCATCTTAAAACGTAACTCTTTAAGCACATCTTTAAATTCAGCTGTTTCAAGCTGGGAATCCTCCCAGACATATATTATGCTAGAAAAAGAAGCAAAAGTAATTAGTCATAAATAATAAGACTAGATAAAGAGGACATACCTCATACTACAACTTAACTGAGTACATTTTTTGCACACTTTCCATCAGGTCAGTCAAGTTCTCATTTCTCCCGTTTAGTTTAAAATCAAGTCACAGTAGTGGATAAAAATTATGCCTCAAATAACCTCAAACAACACCAAGGGCAGTGGTTCAAAAATGAATTTTTTTAATGCACATATTAGCTGGCATTCATAAACTGCTATTTCAAACAAGAAATTAATCTAAAGTCATGTTAACCTGTTCACTAATATACATTTTTAGGAAGACAGTCCATAGAATATTGACTGTCTCCAATGAGTTTACTCTCTGTGCATAAATTCCTCAATATCAAAAACAGCATGACAAATTCTTAATGAGAATTTGTGGGATGATACTATGATAACTGCCTACAAAGCCTCCTCTGATTGTGATCTTAGTCTGAAATGTAAAGCAGCAGCTGCATCTAGGACTATTTTACCACATTGTTTAAAAAGAGGTATACGTATAGTCAACTTTAATATTATTGTGATATGCTGAGGTCAGCTGTATGCTGTTAAAGGTGTACTTATTGTAATTGCTCCTTAAATAATCTAGAGTTAGTTACTCACTCTGTCTCTGACTGTCTTGCTTGCACTCTCTCTCTCTCTCTATATATATATATATATATATATATATATATATATATATATATATATATAAGAAACAGCAACTATATATAGATTATTTTACAGACAAAAGGCATAGCCGTGGGTTCAGCATGTGGGGGTCTATTTGCCAATGCGGTCATGATACAGTGGGAGAAAATGTTTCTAATTGAGTCCACTTTCTATAGTTCATGCAAATTCTATAACAGGTACCTAAACGATATATTTATTTTGTGGGATGGGGATGCTGACATCACTCCTCAGTTCACTGAATTCATCAACGCCACCACAGAATGTCTCCTATTCACCCACCTAGCCCATGATACCCATATAGCATATCTAGATGTTTGGCTCAAAAAGGACAATATCAACAAAAGATTTATTTCTGAAGTTTACCGGAAAGAAACCTACTCTAACAAATTTCTCCAGTACACAAGTGTGCACCCCCAAGTGCCGAAAAGAGAGGTCATCAAAGACCAATTTGTCTGTGCTGCCTGAATGATCACAGTTGAGGAAAGGTTTTGAGATGAATGCAACCTGTTAAGGGCCATGTTTTTGAAACATGGAAATCCACTTACTTTTATTAATGAAGTAATGATCGAGGTCATGAATAAACGTGAAAGGAAGTACTTCATACCCATCCTTGGGTCAACAGTGCAAGATCATATTAGTCCATCAGTTATGGGTACACAAACAGCTACACATATCACTAACAGGACCAATAATTATAAGAATTCCTTAATTACAGTATTTCATCTGGACAGCTACCTTATTAGTAGCATACTTACTAAACAGTGGACTATTTTGACAAATGACAAACACATTAAAGAACATGTAGGTTTGGCTCCAAGGATTGTTTGTAAGAAGGGGCAAAACCTCAAAGCTTTATTTGAGAAGAAATAAGTACAATAATCAAAACACTTTGGGATGCAAAAATGTGGCTGATGCCCGTATTGCAAGTATATTTTAACTGGTAATTTGTTTGTCATTAATGGTGTCCAGTTTAGACCCAAAAATATTTTAATTGTAATTCTACTAAAGTCATTTATTGTCCTCAATGCCAACACTGTGAAGGGTTTTATGCTGGCAAGACAGAAAGATGTCTGTGACAGAATTTATGAGCATACTTATGATATTAGTACTAAAAAGGATACCAATCTTCTTTCCAGACATACCATGGAATTCCATGACCACGCCTTTAAATTTTTCATTTTAGAACAATTTCTTCTGTCAGATAGAGGAAGTTCATGGACACTCAGGCTGGAAAAACTTGAACTTCTCTATCAATTGATTAATGCCATGAACTGGCCTGGTTTGAATGACCAAATATCCACCACCTGTATTATAAAACTGAAATCTTTAGAAAGGTGATGGCTGCAATATGTTGCCAGTATATTATTAGTATGTAAAGAATGAGAAACACATGTGTAAACTCAAATGTGTTGTAATTCATGTCAGTTTTCTACCTGCATGGTCCTTTAAATCTTCTAAAAATTTTCTTTACATCCTCCCAAAGGAAGCATGACATTACTGGGGGCTTGGCATTCATGTGAGCTAGATTGTTGTATATATGGACTCAATATTCCAATATGGTTTTATCTGAAATTTTCATTAAGAACATGAAAGCACTTATCTTTTACTTGTTTTTATCAGCATTTCAATATTAAAGCAACCTTTTTATAGTGAACTGTGGGTCCAGGTGTACTGTGTCCATATTATTGAACTACCTCGGTTCTACGTATATACACACACACACACACACACACACACACACACACACACACAAAAACACACACATATATATATATATATATATATATATATATATATATATATATATATATATATATATATATATATATATATATATATATATAGGATCACTATTAAAGACCGAACACTCAAAATCCCGATGCTGAAAACAATGAGACCAGATGACCAAAACCCTGCATTACCGAAAGACCAGAAGTGCGAAATGCAAAATCCCGATGTTAAGGGATTTTGCGTTAGTGCTTCAGGTGTTGCGGTTCAGTTAAGTATGTGTGTGGAAGTGTGTTTGTGAGGGGTGTAGTGTGTGTAAGTGTGTGTTGTGACTATGGTGTGTGTGTGAGGGACTGTAATGTGTGGGTGTGAGTTTGCCTTGTGTGTCTCTTTGCGTGATCTCGAAGTTAGAATAATAAAGTAGGGGGGGTGTGGGGGGTGCAGGGGGGCTTGCCCCCTGCCTATGTCTAGTGTAGGATGCATTGTTTGGTTGTGTGGGGAAGGTGTGTGTGTGTGTGTTTGTTTTTGCGGCATGGAAAAAGAGAAGGAGATGCAGACTGGCAATGAGGATTGTAGCCAGACAAGAAAGCTCACAGGGCAACTCACAGCCCTTGTTGATTTACTGACCCTCTTATGCGAGACTATGGTAAAGCGTGCGTATCCACCGGAAGTGATGGAAGGTAGTAACGGACTGGGTGTACGTCTACAGCAGCAGAAATGGAAAAGACACTGCCTGGGCGCTGAATGAGCGAACGCGTTTGAAGACGAACCGAATGGTTACTCTTTTGACCCAGCAATTACACCGGGGATTTTTCATGTGGATGATAACGAAGACACTGGGGATACTCCTAGCACTGAAACTGTACAACAAGGGCGGTCACAACAAGGTACTGTTAATATCTCCAAAATACAGGAGATGAATATCTGGCTTAAGGAACAATGTATTTTTAAGTTTAATGATGGTAACCATCGGCAGGTTACTAACACAGATTCTTACAGTAAAAAGATAGACGATGTTTCCAAATTGATGTATAAATATAAGTCTATTGTTATTGAAAATGGCTATTTAAAAGAATGTTTGAATCGCAACATAGTGCCTAAAGGATTACGTACATGGAAGTACCCTAACAATGTACTAATAGGGTCAATTTTTCATAAGGAGCTTATTAATGTTTTTAATAAATGTGGTTTGGAGATAGTTAGATGTATTATTGAAGAGAACGAAAGGAATTTAGAAACTATTCACGAGCAAATTAATAGATAAGACACTCACATAAAGGAAGACTTAATTTTTGGAATCAAAGAAGAGCAACAAAAATATTTTAAATTGAAAGAAGATATAGATCAAAAGTGTAGGGGGTTGGTAGAAAGAAAAATGGAGAAGTTAAGAAGGGACATTCTGGAATATGAGAATGATGTTTGCCACCCTAAACCAGTTAGTAATAGAAATCATTCTTATAAGAATTACAACACAAACAATAGAGATGGAGGATACAGTATAGGTACAAATCGAAAGGAGTCCTTTAGAAATATATACAATTACGATTACGAAACTGATTTTCCACCCCTTGAGAGGCAAGAAAGAAGGTATAGTACAAATGAGAGAGATAATGGAAATTTTTACGGGGGGGGGGGACAAGAGGAAGGGGGAAATACATGCAATAGATTCCCCGACCTGTATATTACCCATTATGACCAATGGTATGGAAAAGGTGGGTAATAAATATACATTGAATGGTTTCACTATATACAATTTTAGTAGTATAGAACTTAAAAGTGAACATTTTACCTTATTGGAAAGGGGATTTAAGTTTATCCCATTAGTTAAAGGGAACAGGGTTCAAACATTAATAGATATAAAACTCTTCCTAAGAAAAATGAATTTAGAATTACTATTTCACAAGGAAGAATATGGTATAGACAGGAATAACATTTACATAACAGATGAACAAAGAATATTAAGGAACAAATCTGTCTTTAATCCACCCATCCATGCACAATTAAAAAACTTTGAAAGTGTGATGGAAGAGGCAATTAAAAGAGCAGACAAAAGGGTTGGATACAAGAATAATTTAGATACAGAAGGAAAAAAGAAATTAGAAGAATTAAGATACAACGAAGGAATTAGAGTTATGAAGCTTGACAAGGGTGGGGGTGTGGTAATAATGGATGTTATGGAATACGAAGGAAAAATGAATGAGATATTGATGAATAAAATCAAATATAGAGTAGTTTCTAGAAATGAGATTAACCTAGCCTATAGAAAGATAGATATGGTGCTAGAGGATATGGTAATTGAAACTGTCATAGATGAAAAAATGTTTTCCTTCTTAAAAATAAACAAACCTAAAATACCAGTTATTTTCGGTATACCGAAAATACATAAGAATAGTGTGGACCCCCCCTTCAGGCCCATAGTATCATCAGAAGGTTCCAAGACCACAACATTGGCTAGATTTGTGGATGTAAAAACAAAACATATATGGTTAAATAAAAAAGCAATTTTAAGAGATTCTTGGGACTTATTGAGAGAATTAGTTCCAGAATTATTTGATAAAGATTTAATATTCGTGACTATTGATGTAGTTGATTTGTTTGGGTCTATACCATATGAAGCAGGTATCAGAATGTTTGAAGGGGAAATTTTTAATGACAACATATTGGCATTTGAGGACAAAGTAGCGTGCACAGGCTTAATGGATTTAATATTAAAAAATCATTTTTTACTACACAATGGTGAATTTTTTCAACAAATCCAGGGTGTAGCAATGGGTGCAGCCTGTGCACCTACTTTTGCCAATTTAGTTCTCGCAAATTGGGAAGAAAAATTCATATTCCAATCTGATTATGTAATTTGTTTGTGTGGAGAATCGATTAAACTATGAGCAGTCAGCACCATCCTTCCTTTTCGGCTTTTCATTTGTTTGACAACCCATAACACCGACATCATGGAACACCAACTTTCCACTCCAGGTAAGTAACCCCTGGGCTAACCTGAAAAGTAAATTAAAACCAAAGCAAAGTAAACCCACCCATGGGGTCTTTGCCCCCCCACACCCCTAAGTAAATATACCAACTGCTGGTTGCATAAGTGTGCACACTCTTAAACTAATACTTTGTTGAAGTACCCTTTGATTTAATTACAACATTCAGTCTTCTTGGGTTGGAGTCTATCAGCATGGCAGATCTTGACTTGGCAATATTTGCCCACTCTTCCTTGCAAAAGGGTTCCAAATCTGTCAGATTGTGAGAGTATCTCTTGTGCAAAGACCTCTTCAGGTCACCCCAAAGATTTTCTATTGGATTTAGGTCTGGGCTCTGACTGGGCCATTCCAAAACTTTTATTTTCTTCTGGTGAAGCCATTATTTTGTTGATTTGGATGTATGCTTGGGGTCATTGTCATGTCGAAAGGTGAAAATCATCTTCATCTTCAGCTTTCTATCAGACACCTGAAGGTTTTGGGCCCAAAGTGACTGGTCTTTGGAACAGTTCATAATTCCCTTCACCTTGACTAAAGCCCCAGTTCCAGCTGAAGAAAAGCAACCCCAAAGCATGATACTCCCACCACTATGCTTCACTGTAGGGATGGTATTCTTTTGGTGATTTGAAGTGTTTTTGCGCCAAACGTACCTTTTGGAATTGTGGCCAAAATGTTTAGCCTTGTTCTCATCAGACCATAACACATTTTCCTACATGCTTTTGGGAGACTTGATGTATTGTTTTGCAAATTTTAGCTGGGCCTGGGTGTTTTTCTGTGTAAGAAAAGGCTACCATCTTGCAACACTACCCCATAGTCCAGACATATGGAGAATATGGGAGATTGCTGTCACATGTAGTACACAACCAGTACTTGCCAGAAACTCCTGCAGCTCCTTCAGTGTTGCTGCAGGTTTCCTGGCAGCCTCCCTGACCAGTTTTCATCTTGTCTTTTCATTACTTTTGGAGGGACGTCCAGTTCTTTGCAAAGTCACTGTTGTCCCACATTCTCCACTTTTTAATGACTGTCTTCACTGTGTTCCATGGTATATCCAATGCTGTGGAAATGTTTTTGTACCCTTCTCCTGACTGATACCTTTCAACAGTGAGATCCCTTTGATGCTTTGTAAGCTCTGTGCGAACCATGGCTTTTGCTGTAGCAGGCAACTGAGTAAATGTCAGGAAAATCCTACTAGGACAGCTGAACTTTTATTTGGGGTTAATCAGATTTTCTTTAATTGATGGCAGGTGTGTACACAAGAAGACTGAATGCTGTAATTAAATCAAAAAGTGCTTCAACAAAGTATTAGTTTACGGGTGTGCTCACACAACAAAGTATTACTTTAAGGGTGGGCATGCTTATGAAACCAGCGTATTGTATGTTTTTTATTTTTTATATTTTTCCCCTAATAGATTTGTTTGTTTTTCAATTGAATTGTACAGGTTATAGGTCACATTAAAGGTTCGAAACGTTTTGAAATTATTTATTCTGGTCTAATTTCTTTTTATTTCACAAAAACCTGGAATTTTAACAGAGGTGTGTAAAGTTTTTACTTCCACTGTATATATATATATATATATATATATATATATATATATATATATATATATACTCCAACACACGATAGGTGCACGGAACAAGGTGGTGCACGGAATACAAATAGACACGTAACCCACAATCTTATCCAGCACTCGAAAAAGATAAATCCAAGCCATTTTGCAATTGTATTTAAAAAGTATATGGTGCATTGTCAGTTGGTTTTTACTTTAACGATATGTAAAATCTATTGACAATTCAAAAGTAAGCGTATCTTTAAATTTGGCCATGATGTAGGTATTTACGTCTTTAAATCTGGGTCCTTGCTGTATAATGATACACACTGAGGACGATGTGAGTGAAACCGGCCACCGGTCTGTGTTTTTAGTTGGGCGGTTTGCCCAATAAACTTCTTTACACCTTGGCTTGGCTTGGATTTATCTTTTTCGAGTGCTGGATAAGATTGTGGGTTACGTGTCTATTTGTATTCCGTGCACCACTTTGTTCCATGCACCTATCATGTGTTGGAGTGCTATTGTGGGAGTGCTGGAACATTCCCTTGGAAACCTAAGCAGTCGTTGAGGGCCTGGGGATTTTTTGACTGTAATAAAAGCATAATACGCTTATGGAAGATTGTAGTCAAGCGGTGATAGAAGTGGCAGATTTTTAACTAGCTCGGATATGGCTACAGGTATGGACTTTCGGACTTATTTAAACAACATTATGGCCGATAAAGATGATAGTGCTTGTTTTACTGGTGCTTATATTGCACATGAAAATCAACATGATAATACGTTTCTAAACCAGCTGAGGTTGTAGAAACATTTCAGCAATTAACAGAAGCATCCAAACGGGTGCGTTCTTATGTATGGCACTGTAAACTTCTTAAAGCTTATTTGGCAGCAAAAATTATACCAAGGGGACTTAGAGTTTATGTTGAGCCAGGATTGTGAAACAATGATGAACAATTTATGTCAAAATGGAGGGCTATACAGGCCACAGCCTCCAGAATGTTTTTACAGATGCTTGTGGAACATTATGAACAACAATTGCCTGACTTAATAGCCAAGCTTGAACAGTGTTTTGAACGCACTCAAGTGTTTGTGAACTCTTCGGATTACCAGAATCTGTACACACAGTTTGTTACAGATGCAGAGAAATATGACAAGGAACTGTGTAAAAGAAAGATGCATAAATATCAACGGGATGTTAGTGACTTTAACAAGGCAACAGTTTATACATGGAAAAAACAAAAAAGGGGTGTGCGATTTACGGAGGATAAAAAAATCCCCAGGCCCAAACGATAACGGGTCAAGTCTATTTTAAGGAGACACGATACACCATCTAGTGCTTCGGAGTATTCATCCAGTTTATCTAATATGGACACTGAACCAGAAATGGGGGATGTGCAGGATGTTCCCTCACCAGCCTCAAAAAGATATAAAGCCCCTTTAGAAGGGCAGGCCGCAAACATCGTGGACGTGGACGAGGTTGTAAGGAAGATATTCCAGGACAATTTGTTACAATAGTAGACTCAGATTTAAATACTGAGTTTAATTCGGCTAATGACATTAACAACTTAGTTATTAACCTAACTACTTATTCATTTTCCTCCAGTGAAATCAGTGTGTTGAATAAAGGCCTTGGATTTATTCCTTCATTTTTTGTGGCACAGTATGATGTTATAAATGATGTCAAAAGTTTTTGCAGAAAATTAAATTTAAAATACTTTTTTGCACAAAAGGAATATGTTTCTACTGAGTTTAAATCAGGAGGTTTTCAATTTAGAAAAATCACAATTCGTGCCCCCCTATCACAGCACCATTAAAATATTTGAACAACTAATACTAAAGATCTACATTTAAATCAATCTAAGGTCTTTTGTTCGGGTTTTCAAAATTTAACAACTATGGAGAAAGAAGCTTTAAAACGACTTATGAATAACCCTAACATTATTATAGTGGGTGCTGATAAAGGAGGGTCCGTGGTTATTTGGGATAAAGCACAATATATGGCAGAAGCATGTAGACAACTGTCTGATACAGACTATTATTCAGTCCTAAGTAGTGATCGTACTTTAGAGTATAAACATCAGATTGATGGGTTTTTAAATGAAGCTTATGAAACACAAGTTATCACCTTGCAACTTAAAACACAACTTCAAGATGATTATCCGAGTTCACAGTATTTCTACATGGTTCCTAAAATTCATAAGAGATTGATTAATCCCCTAGGTCGACCTATTGTGGCAGGAAGGGGTTCTTTAACAGAACCCCTTTCGGAATATTTAGAGTATAAACTAAAAAAATTGTTGGTCCTAATTACAGCTCGGATCCGTGATACTCAACAATTTTTATCTTTAATTGAAAACTTAGAAGTTTCGGTTGATGAATATTTCGGTACTCTTGATGTACAATCTTTGTATACTAGCATACCACATCAGGGAGGGATTATGGCTGTGGATTTTTGGATGAAACAATCAGGAATGTACAGCCCACAAGAGCAAGAGTTTTTGATTCAATTGCTCAAGCTGGCATTAGAACATAATGCTTTTACTTTTAATAATCAATGGTATTTACAGGTCAAAGGGACAGCAATGGGGGCTACTTTTGCCCCGACATATGCTGATCTGTTTATGGAGTATTTGGAAGCCCAATATATATATGTTATGCCTATTGAATTTAAACCACAGCTTGTAATGTGGTGCAGGTATCTGGATGATTGTTGGGTAGTGTGGGGGGGACAGACATCTGACTGGCGAAAATTTGTACAATATCTTAATCAAAATCCTTATGGGATTAAATTTATAGGTGATATCAGTCAAGAAATAGTGGAATTCTTGGATGTTAAAGTTGGTAAGTCTGTAGATGGATCCTTGTTTACAGATTTACATAGGAAACCTTTTTCTAAAAATGGATTTTTATATGCCAGCAGTTGTCATCCACCCCACACTATCCAAAACATACCCGGATCTCAATTTCAACGAGTTAGGAAGGTATGTTCGCAAACCAGTAGGTATGAGATACAAGCTTTGGACCTGCAGAACAGATTTATCAGCAGAGGTTACAAAAAGAGCCATGTTATGCAAGCATACAGGAAAGCAAGTCAAATGGACAGATCGACATTATTGGTAGATCAGGAACCAAGGGTAGATAGTCAGTATATAAGGTTTATTACCACATATGGTAGCAATACATTTAATATCAAGAATATATTGGTTAAACACTGGCACATCTTACATTCAGATTCATTTTTTACCAACTATGTTGATCAAGAGTGTCATTTTGGATATAGAAGGGGCAAGAATATAGGACAACATTTGTCTTCCTTCAAGAAAGGTACAACATATAAATTTATTCAGACCAGCTCTGTAGGCTGTACATTCTGTGGAACATGTAAATATTGCAAGGTTATGGCAAAAACCAAATCATTTACTTCTGTCAACACCAAAAAGGTGTTTGACATAAGATATCTTATTACATGCAATAGTTCCTGGGTTGTCTATATGGCTATTTGCCAATGTGGTGCGTTCTATGTAGGACAGACCTCTTGCGTATTTAAACAGAGAATAGCCCTTCATATTAGCGACATAAAATGCCAGCGAACTAGAAGTGCTCTGTATAAACATAAAATATCAAGAATATATTGGTTAAACACTGGCACATCTTACATTCAGATTCATTTTTTACCAACTATGTTGATCAAGAGTGTCATTTTGGATATAGAAGGGGCAAGAATATAGGACAACATTTGTCTTCCTTCAAGAAAGGTACAACATATAAATTTATTCAGACCAGCTCTGTAGGCTGTACATTCTGTGGAACATGTAAATATTGCAAGGTTATGGCAAAAACCAAATCATTTACTTCTGTCAACACCAAAAAGGTGTTTGACATAAGATATCTTATTACATGCAATAGTTCCTGGGTTGTCTATATGGCTATTTGCCAATGTGGTGCGTTCTATGTAGGACAGACCTCTTGCGTATTTAAACAGAGAATAGCCCTTCATATTAGCGACATAAAATGCCAGCGAACTAGAAGTGCTCTGTATAAACATAAAATGGTACATAATACGGCGCACTTTATATTTATAGGGCTTGATATGGTGGTTATGCATAATACTAATGACAATTACAGACATCAAATACTAACCCAGAAGGAAAGAAGATGGATTGTTAATTTGGGGGCTTTATTTAAACCTGGCTTAAATGATCATTGGTAAATAATAATAAGTAATAATAACAGTAAATGGATGTAGGGTGGAAGGGTGTATTTATACACTCTGCTATTGGGGTTACCTACATACAAAGAGTTATCAAAAATTCTTTCTATGCTCATATATTTACATATGCATATGTTTTTTATAAATAACGTATGTGCATATTTAATTATAAGTGAGGAAATGTTTTTTGATCTTTTTGAAATAAATTGTTCCTGAGGGTGACTGGATAATACAAGAGGCTAAGAGATTAGGTGGTGGTTTTTGGGAACAAAGTACTTTGTATTTTTGTTTAATTCAATTTATACACATGTAATAAATTTTTCTGTTTCTTAGTCATATTAGTGGGGGGTTGTTCATTTGGTGTTTTTGGTTATTTAATTTCTCAACATAATAGAAAGTTTGGAATGTTTTTGCAACTGTTATATACAATATGAACAGATCATACTAAGAAATGTATGTTGCAATTGTATTTAAAAAGTATATGGTGTGTTGTCAGTTGGTTTTTACTTTAACGATATGTAAAATCTATTGACAATTCAAAAGTAAGTGTATCTTTAAATTTGGCCATGACGTAGGTATTCACGTCTTTAAATCTGGGTTCTTGCTGTATAATGATACACACTGAGGACGCTGTGAGCGAAACCGGCCACTGGTCTGTGTTTTTAGTTGGGCGGTTTGCCTAATAAACTTCTTTACACCCTGGCTTGGCTTGGATTTATCTTTTTCGAGTGCTGGATAAGATTGTGGGTTACGTATAGATATATATATATATATATATATATATATATATATATATATATATATATCTATATCTATATCTATATCTATATATATATATATATATATATATATATATATATATATATGTCTTTGTGTAAGGAAGTGTGGAAAAGTATTGGGAGGTGTGGGTGTAGACCCCACATATAAATGTCTTACTGTTTTATGTAGTTGACAGCTTAGAAACTTTAACTGGTTCCATGGAACATATTGTTATGGTTCTTAATTAAGTCAAACAGAAGTATATGTTTTACATCAAATGTAAATGCATATCTGTAAGATTGGTATGTGCTATCATATGTCAAAGACACATGGAAGTAATCGATCAATAATGATTGAATATGTGACGCCCCTGCACTGACCCAGGAATCAAGGAGCCTCAGTCCTCACCACTAACACCAGTGAGAGATGTGCACATTGGGAGGATGACAAGTACACATACAGTAAAGTACAATTTCCCTTAAGAGCACACAGAGATCACAGTCAGTCTTGGGCTGGTTTCTCCCTCCCTCTCTCTCTCCAGATCCCGAATAAGACTCGCCACTGGCACAGCTATAGGGTTAAGATCTCAGCCCAGTGATCAAGCCAAATCCTCCAGCACCCTCTCTGTCCAACCAGTGCTACTTGTCACTGTCCAAGTAGCTGACACACACACACTTTAAGATTTGATTTATATACAAATAAACAGAAACTCCTGGGGAAAGCTGGCACAGGTTTACTAGCTATGATCCCCTTCTGCCCAGACTATAAGGTAGTAATATATATTTGTCCCATTCCCCCTTAAACTAGTTTGCAAATGCCCATAGCATGGTCTTGAGTGTAGAGTTTATCTTCTCAACAAGACCATTAGTCTAGGGATTGTAAGGGTGACCTTTAGGTGTTTCACCCCACAGTACTTCCATAGGCAAGTCAGCAGGTCTGACATGACATTGGCACCTCTATCAGTCAGTATTTCTTTTAGGAAACCTACCCTGCTGAAAATTGCTAACAATGCATTTGCCACCATGTTTGCCTCAATGGAGGACAGAGCCACTGCCTCATGGTATCTGGTAACATAATCTACGACCACTAGGATATAATTTTTCCCTGTGGAGCTTGTGGTACGCAGAGGCACCACTATATCCATAGCTATCCTCTGAAATGGCTTCTCAATCACAGGCAAAGGCATCAAAGGAACTTTCACCTTGTCTCCTGCCTTGCCTACCATTTGGCACTCCTCACAGGTCCTGCAGTACCATGTTACATCTCTGGAAATCCCAGGCCAATAAAAGTTCTGCATAATACATCGCGTGGTACATTTTATGCCCATATGACCTGCAAAGGGAATATCATGGGCTTTGGCTAGAAGTGCCAGATGGAAGGCTCTGGGCAATACCAACTGCTGTGTTCTCTCACCCTCTAGTTCTCCCTCAGGGGTACACTCTCTATACAGTAACCCTTTGTCCCAGTATACAGATTCCCCCTTCCTTGAACATCAGGTGCCTCACTAACTACCTCCCTCAAGCCTTGTAATGTAGGGTCTGAGAGCTGAGCCTGTCTCAACTCTCTCTTTGTAACCCTTCCACCTCCCCTTCCACAGGAAGTCTGGAATCCTCTGACAGTGGGTGCCTCACTGTCAGTCTGGGTACTACTACTCTGTCCAAGGGAACATCAGTACCCACAAGCAGCTGTGGCTTACCTTCAGTTTCACTGTACAGGGTAGCTCCCTCCCTGAAGTAACCACCTCACCAGTCCTGGCTGCAAGTGTGCGGTCTGTCTGGGTCTCCCCCAGGCTACCAGACCCACATTCTTGTCTCTGAGCCTGACCACATGCAATTGCATGAACACATGGTTCTGCATTATCAAAACCATTCCCTATCAGGACATCTGCATGGTGGGTGGTAGTTTGGTAGCCTTGGTGTCTTGAGACAATTTACTGTTGGCATTTTGTCTTTCCCACTTACTGGCTCTCCCAGCTTTTGTTCCCCACCTTGCCTCCATGGAAATTTATATGCTACATGGCCTCACCGGCTGCAATTAAAACATTTAACTGTAGGTCCTGGATATGTACCTGGACTAGTGGCTTCCACTGCTACTGGCAGATTCTGTTGGGGTAGTTTGGGCTGCCCACCATGGGTTCCCTTAGACTCATGAGCAACACTGGGTGTCCCTTTCCTATGCAGTGATACCCAGCTTGCTAGGTACAGGTAACCCTTCTTTCCCAACTCATCTACAGTAAGGCATTTTCTATCAGCTAACCAGATTCTCATGTCGATCTGCCAGCCCTTCAAAAGTGGTGATCTGACATCCACTCATCCACCTATGAAAATAAGTGCTTAGTTCAGCAACATATTCACACACACTTTCATCTGCCTTGCATCTATGCTCATGAAACCTTTTTTTATAAGCTTCAGGCAGCTTCAGGTGTTAACTTAAAAAATTCTATCAAACAATTCTTTACAACATTAGAGTTTAAGTAGTCATTATCAGACAGTTTGGAGAGAACAGTTACAGCTTTTCCATGGAGAGATGGGGTCAGGAACCATACCCAGATCCCTTGATCAGCATCATACTGTTTACATACCCTCTCGAACATATGAATGAAACTATCAAAATTATCCCCTTCTGTAAATTGTAGAAGAAATTTGCTGACCTTGGTTGCTTTTGGGGTTCGATTACTCACTTCCCCATTACCTCCATGACTCTGGCAAAGAGTCAGCATCTCCTTTTCATGTTGCCTCTACCTCTCCTTCTCCTCTGCTTCCAGGCATAGCAGTTTTGCATTTTTCTCAGTCTCTCTGCTGCCTCTATTTCCAAATGCTTGGCCTCTAACTCAAGTCTCTTTAGCTCTGGATGGATTTTTAAGTCCTCTGTGGAAAGGTTGAGCTGTCCATTCTCTGAAAGTTTTACATCCCCATAGCCAGTCTGATTGTCCTCCTGGTTGCTATTTCTGATGCAGCTGTGACTAAAGCTGTAATCATGTCTGCTTTAGTCAGGTTGGCATGCACCAGTCCTTTAGCCTGGCACATCTCCACCAACTGGCTCCTTGTCAGCTTGCCATACTCCTTTACTGACATGCTTGCCTGTTCTCCCTGACTAAGTAAGCTAACAAAAAAATAAAACAATTGTGATATGAACTCTGAATGTTCACTGCATGGCTGATTAAGGGTACAAAACCACCTTCAGTGATCACTGTACACAGGCTACAGGAATTCAATATTCACAGCACTTCAAGCCAATTAATATATGATGTGGCTATCTCACCACTATCAAACAATTAATAAGTGATGTGGCTATCTTACCACTATCAACCAATTAATATGTGATGTGGCTATCCTACCACTGCCAAACAATTAATATGTGATGCCCATATATTGGCCCAGGAATCAAGGAGCCTAAATCCTCACCACTAACACCAGTGAGGGACATGCAAATTGGGAGGATGACAAGTACACACACAGTAAAGTACAATTTCCCTTAAGAGCACAGAGAGATCACAGTCAGTCTGGGGCTGGTTTCTCCCTCTCTCCAGAGACCTAATAAGACTCCCCACTGGCACAACTATAGGGTCAAGATATCAACTGAGTGATCAAGCCAAAACCTCCAACATCCTCTCTGTCCAACCAGTGATTCATGTCACTGCCCAAGTAGCTGACACACAAACACTTTGAGATTTGATTTATATGCAAATACTCAGACACTCCTGGAGACAGCTGGCACAGGTTTACTAACTATGCCCCCTTCTGCCTAGACTATAAGATAGTAATCACTGCCACCGGCCACTACTTATCAGCTACTATAAGCCCCTTACAAAGGGTGACCAATTCCTCTGTGTAATGTTACTGTTATTCAAATGGTAAGTGTGACCAAACTTTAAATGCTATTTAAAAGTGGCCTGTACAGTCACCAAATACATATGCAAGTACTCTAAGAGCTTAAATATCTCTAAACAAATGAGCCACAATTAAAAGGTTTAAATATATTTAATAATAAATAATAAAAGCAGAAGATGATACTCAATAACTCAGCACAGTGACAACAGAGTTCGGAATAACAGGAAATATTTTAAACAACATTGCAGGACTGTCTCACAGAAATACAGAAAACATCTAAACTAATCTTGCAAGGTTCCTATCTATCTCTGAGAGAGATACTGTGATCTAAGTCTTACTTACACAGCCAGGCAAATACAAGTGCTGAATGGATGTTTATAGGTCCAATGGCAAGATACAAAATGCCCAGACTCAATCTCTGAGATAGTTTTTAAATTACTATCTAACATTTCTGCTGGGTTATCTCAGATTACATCATTCTTGTCACCTCTACCTTTATTTTCCATGCTAACAGGAACTTATAATATAACACTTCTGTTTTAAAAATACTTATCTCTCTGAAGTTTTGCCTAGAACTGGAAATTGTAAAACTGTTAAACACTTTTACCTTGGAAACCTATAGTTATTTATGTTTCCAGACAATGGAAAGAATTTCTAGCTGCAGACATTCTGTCTCCAAGCTGAAATAACCACCATCCTAAACAATTCAACTTATTTTCTTAGAGTTTTGCTCTTTTCCAGTAGAGTGCACTGTGGTTACATTTTTGAAGCTCAGCACATAACATACAGTTTTCTCACATTTGTAAGACAAGCATAAGGATCATATTAATATTTACAATGACACAGAATTATTTACAAAATTCTAGCTAGTTGGGCTGACTGCTTCACAGAATACTTCAAAGCTGATTACTTGTGTGGTTGACTATTGATGATACTCATGTATATATATATATATATATATATATATATATATATATATATATATATATATATATATAGCTGTATTTATATATTCATAAATATTCTGACACAGTGAATCCTAAACATAGAAAATGGACTGCTGATTGTGGGGTTGTGTCTGCTAAGTTGCCCTTTGGCATAGGTTGTACCATGAGAGAGAAAAGTACAGAACAGGCAGGATAACCAAATGAGGCAAGGCTTTATAGCAGCCGATAAGGAGCAGGTGCATCAGGAGACATATAGTTTCTACCACCTATGCAATAAATCTGATTTTCAAGCATCTAGATTTAGAAAGGCTTACATGGAGTCTCCAGGAAGGTTAGTGTAAAGGAAGAATGCATAGATGAAAAGTGACAGTACCAAAGGTCTGAAGA
>NC_056741.1:1201163418-1201218418 GCF_019279795.1 Protopterus annectens
AAAGACCAGTAATGCAATCAAAACATAGAATATATAAAATGTTCAATAAAATACATGACAAAAATTTACTAATCAAATTAGATCAACTAAGCATATAAATAAAGAGGGATGTAAAGGAAGACTAACTATCTTTTAGGAATTTCCTAAACTATGTAAGTATATATTACAAAAACAATATAGATAACTAAATGCCATTATATAAACTAGTTAATATAAAGAAGTACATGAGTACATGTCGTAGGATAGTATATGTAAGATCACAAGTGCAAAACACTGCCAGTGTGATATATATCATTTCTGCTCAGAAATTTTATAAGACTTAATGAAAATGATGCAGCACTGTAAGAAAGATATTACAAATCACAATCATTAAGGGAATATTGAAACAGCCAAGCAGACGAATGGAATTGTGCACTGCATGACCTACTATTGCAGTTGTAAAGTATAATTATGTTGGTAGAAGGGATTATCAGTTTTTTTTTCAGGCTTTATCTTATAACCTGTGAAAATGCCTTCATATAATTGTCTATCTTATAAATGATCAAAAGAAAATTATTAGCACACTGTGGCAAAATGCGTCATATACCAAATGTTATGAATGCATGGCAGAAGATAACAATAGCTGTGGTAAACCCACACATGACAGAAAATCAAATAAAGTCACCCATCAAAGGTGTCAAACACACCACAAGAGTGTGCATCTAAATCTATAGAGATGTAACAGGCTAGAATTACAAATGTGTGTAATTTGTATATCTATGCCAGCATATTGTGCTCTTACCTATCTAATAAGTGTGCACAAATGAATAAGGAATAAAAAAATTCACAGCTCACAATCTTGTATTCCACTTTGAATTAAATCATTTAATCAAAGGGGACAAGTTTCACATTCAACTTAAAACAATTAACTCAAATGTACACATACACACACACACACACACACACACACACACACACACACACATATATATATATATATATATATATATATATATATATATATATGTGTGTGGATCTAGGACGTTTGATCGAATGATCAAACATCCGAATCCATAACCACCGAACACACTTTAACAAAAGCGCTGTGCCCCCCCACACACACCCTACTCTAATATTCTCCCTCCAAGACCGCACTACAGTGGGGAAAAGGGAATCTTCCCTTATCCACACCGTAGTACGACCTCGGTAACAGACATACTTACGCGAAAGTGCTTCTTCGGTGAAAAACACTTTCACGTAAGTATGCCCGGCCATTTGGGTTTCAAAGTCCTAGATCCATACATATATATATATATATATATATATATATATATATATATATATATATATATGGGTCACTTCATTTGCCCTAACTTCCAATTGACTGACCCCATTTGACTGAAATTTAATTTGACTGACACTTCATTTGACTGACAAGTATTATTGGCAGTCTCCAGAGCACTGTAAGGCAAGTAAATGGAATATGTCCCCTTCCCCACTGTAGTGCGACCCTGGAGTTAGAATATATAGTTAGGGGGGGTGTGGGGGCACAGCTCCCCACTTAATTTCATATTATATTGTTTGGTTTTGCTTTAATATTGCTTAGTAAAACAAAAGTAAGTGGGGGGCTTTGCCCCTCACATCCCCCACACCCCCCTAGTAGTAGGTTGAATGTCACAAAGCTGACTGTTGTTGTACATAGTAAACCACTGCTGGCATGATTTCTAAGTGTTAACCAATACTTATTCTCTTCTTTTGGGAGATTTGCCCCTTCTTGGAATTTTTGGTGCAAAGGTGGCGTTAGTATATGTAAGTCTGGGGTGGGGTATTTAGTATTCCACAGCAGAACCTCTGTGTGTACGTGTGTGTGTGTGTGTGTGTGTGTGTGTGTGTGTGTGTGTGTGTGTGTGTGTGTGTGTGTGTGTGTGTGTGTGTGTGTGTGTGTATGTGTGTGTTTAAAACCATAAAGATTTAAAAAGTAAACAAAAGTCATGGATGTTCAGAATCCATGCAGATGAAATACTTGATGCCCTTAAGGTGTTATTTGCATTTATCGCACGGGCCTATTATGCACATCAACACCCTACAACACATGCACCAAAAATTAATCTCGGTGCATGCAAAACTTAGGAAAAAAAACACAAAGGATTCTAAAGCCAAGATTGCAAAATGCCTGGGGGCTATCAAAAGCAAATCATCTGTGTACTCTATATATCTGAGCTGAGTATTCTAATTTTTAATGGACTATATGTTGGCATTAGCCTACACTGCCTGATGAAAAGAGTTTGAGATAAAATGAAATTAACTCATTCCCACCAGTAGAGCTCTTTTGAGTATGTACCTTTAACTCCCAGTGGGTGTAGCTTCAACCTTTAAAAATTAAGTTATCACCTTGCAGTTCTAACAAGTACTAATTGACAGAGGTCATATAATCAATAAAATTATGTTTGCCATCATGTATGCTTCAAGATAAAATATTCTGATACCTTGCATGTAGCATGGTTTTGGAATTATTAATGCAAATATCAACAGGCAATATTTGACTCCTAGAGGCGCAGAGGGAGGTAACTGCAGAAATGCCTGGAGACGTCACTAGGCTGTAATGAGTTTAGAAATAGAAGTCATTCTGGCCTGACCCTGAAATGTTGGCTGTCAGTCTTCAAATCTTGTTCATTAGAAGCAATTAGAGTGAGTAAAATAAAATAAAGCAGATATGTTTTGGATGGAACTTAATTTCTGTAGTACTAACATATAAAATTTCTTGTCTACCTGGTTGAAAGTTGAGTATGAAATAAAAAAAAAAAACAGAAACCTGTCTGCAGTAAATTTGTGAACTAAGAGTGCAATATGCTATAGAGGCTTGCAAAACATGATTTGTGATAATTACATTATTTCTTAGAAGAATTTTGCTCTAATATAGTCAGTATGTCAAGTTAAGTAGTCAATATACATTATTATATAAAAGATGTCATCAGTAGTGAGAGTAGGTGGCAACACTCCCTTCTTCTGGATTTGTATTTCATTTTGCTAACAGAATTTCTTCCAAGCTAAAATAGTTATATCTTTGCAACTTATGATGCTATATTGCTGATATAATTTTATTAAAACTGGATCAACTGGTTGTAAAGTTAAAGCTATAACTTTGTGGCAACATGCTGGAGCCAAATATTATTTCTGGTGATTGTGGGAAGATTTTGTGCATTGCCTTTTCTGCAACACTACATTTCACAAAATTAGGAATGTCAATAAAATTATGTTACAAAAAGAGTTAATTGTCTTAGTCTTTGCTCAAATATTGATATATATAATGCTTTTGATAAAGTCTTGCAAATAGGTCTAAACTTAGGTTATGGCAAGTTACTGGAGAGGTTTTATTATTAACCATTTTATATTGTTTATCTTCCTTTGTTTTGTAAGTAAGGGGAAGAAAAATGTCCCCATTTTGGTGCTCCTTAAATAATCTGCCTGTGTAAAGGACTTGATTTTGCATATCAGACAATAACTCTTTAATCTGCACTGCTGATCTGTTATTTGGTATATTATACCTCTCACAGTTAACTGTTAGTAATGTTTCTGTTAACTCAAGTTATTCTTTCAGGAAATTCATGTGTATATTTTGTTCCTTATAATGTCTTCTATATAGTGTTTGAAAAATTTAACAACACAAGTGCCATAAATGTTGACCACCAGCAAGAAAAGGAGACCAACTAAGGAAGATTCTATGTCCAATTATATTTATTTTCCCCATAGTATATTACTAAAATAACAAAAAGTGAGCTTTATTATAGTTATGTATATATGTTTATATTTGATTACAAATTAAACATGGATTTTTCCTGTTTGTATAACTACTCAAATTATACATTGTTTGATGGGCATTGTAAGGCTTAGCATTGCGATTTTAGCAGTCTGTTATTATGAAATTGTAGTTGCTTCTGGTTTCGCGTTTTTTGTATTTGATCTTGTTTAGCATATTTAGCATAATTAATTAATTAGTTAATTGATTTGAGGTATATATAGAACAATTTTAGTTAGGCATTGCATTGTTTTTGTGTCTGAGGAAGGAGGGACACAGAGCTCTCCGAAAGCGTGTGCTAACAATAAAAAACATCATAAAGTTATTTATACTTCTCTCTAGTGGACTGCTTTTGAAAGCTTGCTTTTTGTTAATTTCTTCATTGGTTTGTGTATCTTTGAGTTTTTTTTTTTTATATTACTAAAATGTTAAAATTGATTATCTTAATGAGGGATTTACTATGGGGTGTAAGCTTATTAAATAAAGAATTAAAGATACATTGTCCAAAAGGAAATAAACATACTTTCTATTCATAATGTGTCCCTAGCAGCAGTGGCAACAAAAGAAGTGGCAAGTTCTTGACTACCTCTTAAACTTTAATCTGTTTCTAAGTAACTTGCTTTGATAGTGCCATGCCAAAGACTGGAGAAATATTAATATCTGTTCAACTGGAGTAGCATTAGAGTCACCAGTCAAGACAATTAAATTGGCTTGAAGTGTCATTAGCACCTTATGAAAGTCTGACAGACAGGATGTGTAGTTATCAAAATGATCATAGAATGAACAGTGGGTGAACAAATTAAGTCATTAATAACAGGATATGGTGATAGCATGCTTTAAAACTGGCCTTGAACAAACAAGTTATCATTATACAACAACTCAGCAATTCAATATGACTTATGGCTAAATTAACAAGACTGAGCCTTTAATTGGTTATTGTGTGATCAGTGCTCTATCCTGGCAAATAAATTTAAATTAATTAAATAACAAACTAACTTAATTTTTACATTTATATTCCATATGACTTACTACTAAATTAAGAGGGCTGAGCCTGTGATTGGTTATACTCTGATCAGTGTCCTATCCTGGTAAATAAATTTAAATTGATTAATTAACTAACTTATTTTTTATATTTTTATGACAAATGACTTACTACTAAATAAACAGGCTGAGCCTGTAATTAGTCATTGTCTGATCTGTGTTCTATACCAGTAAAAAAATTAAAATAAATAAGTAATTTTAAAAAGTTACAATTTAGAAATTTATATTCCATATGCCTTACTGCCAAATTAGCAGGACTGAGCCTGTAATTGGTCATTGTTTGATCATTGTTTATCTTACATAAACATATTTAAATAATGAATAAACACATGTTCAAAGATTTTCTTTTTAGCAATCAATTCTTATTCAAAGACAGACGAATTTACTGCAAAACATGGAAAAAGAGATATGTTAAAGATATGTTAATGTTTTTTTTCTTTTAACAGTGTAGAAGATTACACTTGAAGACAAAACACATGTATTAATAATCAAAGCAAATGTTATATATTTTTCACATAGCTTGCAGCTATCCCCCTAAACAAATTTGAACGCATACATACTTTCCAGATGAGGAACTAAGGCCCCAAAATGTCTGATACTCACCAGATTTAATCTTTCCTCTCCCTATAATAGTAGTACTCTAAAATCTTCTTGAATGATTCCACATTATCTGAGTTTTCAGATTTATTCGGCAGTCCATTCCAACTGGGAGCCACTAATTCAAAATGACACACTGAAACTCCTAAGTCTAAAGTTGTGTAGCCACTTGTCAGTCCAATACAATGCTGCAAGTACTGATTCCTGGGAGCCCTATAACAAAGTAGTAAGTCACCGTCTCATTCTTCTATAAGGAAGAAAGAAGAGGTCCACCTGAATCAGTCATTCATGACAATCCATGCCCATGAACCCAATTATTTTGTTTGTCCAGCATTTGTTTTTGTGTTACATATGATTTACCAGAAACATGTTGAATAGAGACCATAATGTTGCTGAGTACTCACTAAGTTGTTTTAACAGCTGAACAAAAAGGGGCACAAGCAGTGATGGGTGCATTGTTGACATGTACTTAACTTCACAGGTTCATAGGTGGTTACTAAACAGTCAGTCAGTAAGATCCTTAAGGACTCACCTGTGTGAACCTTCAGTGAAAGAATTTAACAATGGCTTACTGCTTTGTCAAGGAGACTAATTCAGGATGGCACTAGGGACAATTTGTGGCTGTCTATTCAATTATCAAGGTTTATTTTGAATGTGGCCACGTACTATTTTGTTTGAGATATAGGGGATTCTTATTTCAAAGGTCAGGACTGCATTGGGATAGAACTATATCACAGCAATAAGTCTTATTTATTTGATGGTATAGAGTAAGATCCTCGACATTGGTGTTTGAGGAGCCATTGATTCGGAGAAGTTACAGAAGGTCAAATGGGGTTGGGTTTGTGCCATGGAAGGCAGAGTAAAAATCATCATGGAGAAGCTGATAAGAAGCAAAGTAAAATGAGAGGGCTGCTAGTCTAGCTGGCTATGTAAGTGATTCTCTGGGATCTCTTTGACTAATATGCTTGGATAGATATATGCTAAAGGGAACATTACATTCAATGACTAGCCAAAGGAAAGAGGAATATAAGGGGAGAAGAACTTCAAATCCAGAGGGCATGTCTTTCAGAAAATAGTTGGACCAGACAAAATGATTTCTGAACCATGAGGTGACATGGTGGTCAAATGACAGTAAGTGATCAACATATGTGCATAGGCCCCAGATAACCATCATATCAGTTTGGAGGGTTGTGTTTGGCAGTAGCTGAAGAGGTTTTCCTTTCCTAAACAAAAGTACACTCCATTTCCTATCACTTAATTTGAAATCATTGTCCTTGCACTATAAGTTAGTCTAGTCATTGCTGGAGTCAGTGCATACTGGTGAGCAAGCAAACAATGGCACTCAGTTTGAAATAATAAGCAAACCTAAAAGTCAAAGCATGAGACTTTGCATTTTATGACAGTTAAATAAATGTTGAAGAGGGGAAAGCCTAATACAGATCTCCATGGAACTCTACTAGTTACATCTATGCATTCAGAGGAAGCTTCATTGACTATCACTATATGGGTTCTATCAGTTAGCCAATAAGCTATCCCATGGACAACACAGGGAATTACATTAAGATATGAAAGCTTATCAATAATATCTTTAGGGGTGAATTGTATGAAAGACCTTTAGCCAGGTCATGGTATGCAATATGCACAGGATGATCACTGTTCACAGCTTCTGTGACATTTTAAAGAAGTTCACAAGAGTAAATTAGCAATATTTGCTGTAAACAAAGCAGAACTGGTTTGGTCCAGAGCTAAGAGACTTCCTATTTCTAGATTTATAATTTTAGAAATGATGTATTCTATAACCTGCATAAACATTTTCTTGCAATGATATTACTCTTCTGGAAGACAGTATGGAGTTGATCTTGAGAAACACTTTTGTCTGTTTCCAAGGAGAATATCTGCAACAGGTCAATGGAGTGGCAATGGGAGCCCAATCAGCTGCACTTTTTGCTAATTTGATTAAGTGAGTTTGGGAATCTCAATTTGTTCTAAATAGTTATTTCTGATCCATCACTGCCCTTTATCTCATGTACCTGTGATGCCTGTGCCATAGCCCAGCAATCAAGGAACCTCAGTCCTCACCACTAACACCCGAGAGGACGTCCCATATATAAGGAAAGGATAACAAATACACACAGTAAAGTACATTTTCCCTTAAGTGCACACAGAGATCACAGTCAGTCTGGGGCTGGTTGCTCCCCTGCTTTCCAGGTCCCCAATAATACTCCCCACTGGCACAGCTATAGGGTCCAGATCTCAGCCTAGCTGGCAAGCTAACCTCCAGTACCCTCTCTGTCCAACCAGTGCTTCGTGTCCCTGCCCAAGTAGCTGACACACACACACACACACACACACACACACACACACACACACACACACACACCTAGAGATAAGCATTTATACAACTTCACAGACACTCCTGGGGAAAGGCTGACACAGATTCTCCAGCTGTGCCCCTATACCCAGACTATATGGTAGTAATTACTGCCACCACCACCTAATAATTATCAGCTACCCAAAGGCCCTTAAAAGGGTGTCCAATAATTACTGTGCAATATTATTAACCAATAGTAGTATGACTACTCAGTCATGGCTTATTAGAGTGGCCTTGTACAATAAACTCTATAAATATGCAATGTACTCTAGAGCTTAACTTATCTCTACACAAACCAGCCACAGGTAAAAGGTTTTAAATATTTAATAATAAATAATTAGAACACAAGACAATACTACTACACCACAGCGTTATTCAAGAGTTCAGAGATCACACAGAAACTTAAAATAATTCAGTAGAACAGTTCTGACATAACAGAAAAAACACTTAGTCTAATCTTTATAGTCCTAGCTATTTCTACAAGAAAACACACTTCTAAGATAACTTAGTTAAGACAACAGGCAGTGCTGAGTTAGATGTCCAAGATCAAAATGCTTACAGTCTCTCCCTGAGCAATGGTTTTTAAAATCACTAACAAATATTTCTGCTGGGCCCTCCCAGATTACATAATTTTGACACTTATGTTTTCCCAGTATACACATTACATCATTTTGACACTTAGTCTGGAGTTCCCAGGACAACAGGCTACATTATTTAACCATCTAACCTGCTCAGGAAACTTCAACAATAAAAGACATTTCACATGTAAATTCTGGTCATTAACTTTAGCCTTAAAACAATAGGCAGGAAGCCTTCCTCTAGCTGGACTGGAGCCGAATTGTAAAACATCAAAGGCAGTGATGAAATAATTTTAATTTCAAAAGAAAGGTTTGAAATGCTTGACTTAGTTTTCCCTAAAGCAGATGGAAATGTTGCCACATTTTTGAAACAGCATTTTTTTACATTTAAGACACAAGCCTGTATTTTACATTTATATTTACAAATGCCAGAATTATGTATCAAATTCTATTTGGCTAGGCTGGCAGCCTTCAGCCATCTCTACCCAATATTCACATACCCCCCCCCCCCCGGAGAACTCAAGCTAGTTTTTCAAGTGACCCTTGAGAAATGCCACTTGAGAGGGTTAGGTCTATCTGAGTGTACCTCACCCTATTCCGTGTCTTGAGAGCCCATCTGCATTGGCATTGCTACTCCCACTGTGCTGCTGCACTGACATATCAAATGCTTGCAACCCCAGGCTCCATCTTAGCAACTTGGCATTTTTTTGGCTGGTTCTGTTTAACCAAGTTAGGGGGTTGTGACCTGTCATAACAGTGTATTTCCTTCCATATAGATAAGTCTGAAGTTTCTGCAGTGCCCACACTATGGCTAGACATTCCTTTTCTACAGCTGCATAGCATTCCTCCCTGGGTTGGAGCCTATGACTGAGATAACCCACTGGGTGCTCTTCCCCCTCTGAAGAAATCTGGCTAAGTACAGCCCCCACCCCATAGTTCGAAACATCCACTTGCACAACAAAGTATTTTCTTTAATATGGACTAGCTAACACAGGGGGACCTCCCAAAGCTTCTTTAAGCTTCTGGAATGCCTGCTAACATGCTGGGGTCCACACTACCTTATCTGGCCTGTTCTTCCTTGTCAGGTCTGTGAGGGGAGCAGCTATGGTACTATAACTAGGGATGAACTTTCTGTAGTGCCCTGCTGTCCCTAAAAATGCCCTCACCTGCTTTTTAGTAACAGGTGCAGGCCATGCCTGAATGGCTTCCACTTTGGCAGGTTTTGGCCTTATCTTACCACTCCCCACTCTATGTCCTAGGTTGGAGACCTGGGTTGGGCTTCTACCAGGTTCTCCTGGGCCAAGCCCATGAGTTCCCTGAGCCTTGTCCTGAGGTTTAGGACATATGCCACAACAGACTCCTTGTGAGACTTGCACTCGCCTTCCCACTCATCTCGAATTAAATCTAGAGGTTCCCTCACCCTATGCCCATACAGCAACTCAAAGGGTGAAAAATCTGTAGATTCCTGGGGAACCCCTCTGTAAACAAACAACAGATGAGGCAACTATTTGTCCCACTCCCTCTTAAACTGATCTGCAAATGCCCGTAGCATGGACTTGATTGTAGAGTTTAACCTTTCAGCAAGACCATCAGTCTGTGGGATGGTAGGGGGTGGTCTTCATGTGTTTCACCCCACAGGACTTCCACAGACAAGCCAGCAGGTCTGACATTAAATTGGCACCTCGGTCAGTTAGTATTTCTTTTGGGAAACCCGCCCTGCTGCAAATCTCTAACAAAGCATTTGCCAACCTCTCTGCCTCAGTGGAGGACAAAGCCACTGCCTCAGGGTATCAAGTAGCATATTCCACTACCACTAGAATATACTTTTTCCCTGTGGAATTTAAAGTACTCAGAGGACCCACAATATCCATAGCTACCCTCTGAAATGGCTCCTCAATCACAGGCAAAGGCATCAAAAGAGCTCTGACATTGTCTCCTGCCTTGCCTACCTTTTGGCACTGCTCACAGGTCCTGCAGTACCCTGTTACATCTCTGGAAATTCCAGGCCAATAGAAGTTCTGCATAATACATCTCTTTGTACGTTTTATGCCCATATGACCTGCAAAGGGAATATCATGGGCTATGGCTGGAAGTGCCAGGCAGTAGGCTCTAGGCACTATGATTTGCTGTACTCTCTCACTTTCTAGCCCTCAGCAGGTGTCCACCATCTGTATAGTAACCCTTTGTCCCAGTATACAGATTCCCCCTTTCCTTGAGAATCAGGTGCCTCCCTAGGTACCTGCCTCAGGCCTTGCAATGTAGGGTCTGAGAGCTGAGCCTGTCTCAACTCTCTCCTGATAACCCTTCTCAGCTCCCCTTCCACAGGAAGTCTGGCATCCTCTGACAGCATTGCCTCACTGTCATCCTGGGTACTACTACTCACTTCTACCTTTGCAGTTACCCTGTCCAAGGGAACATCAGTACCCACAAGCAGCTGTGGCTCACATTCAGTCTCACTGCTACACAGTAGCTTCCTCCCTGAAGTAACCACCTCAGCAGTCCTGGCTGCAAGTATGCAGCCTGTCTGGGTCTCCCCAGGCTACCAGACCCACATGCTTGTCTCCAAGCCTGACTGCATGTAACTGCACAAGCACAGGGTACTGCACTATCAAAATCATTCCCTATCAGGACATCTGCAGGTATATCCTCAAACACACCTACTTGCTGGCTTCCTTTTCCACCCTCCCAGTCAAGGTGAACCCTAGCCAAAGGTATTTGGAATGGGATCCCTCCTAAAGCCCTGATTCGAGTAGACTGCCAAGGCAAGTAGTGCTGCTCTGTAACCATTGTAGGCTTTACAATAGTTATATTAGAGGCTGTGACTCTCTTGGCAATGGCCTCTTTGCCATTCACTACAATAGGATATAGCCTCTGGTGGTAGTTTAGTACCCCTGTTGTCTCAAGACAACCTACTATTGGCATTTTGTCTTTCCCACCTACTGGCTCCCTCACCTTTGGTTCCCCACCTTTCCTCCGTGGACACCTGTATGCCACATGGCCCCACTGTTTGCATTCAAGACATTTAACCCTAGCTCCTGGACATGTACCTGGACTAGTGGCTTCCCCTGCTACTGGCAGATTCTGTTGGGGCAGTCTGTGCTGCCCACCATGGGTTCCTTTAGACCCATGAGCAGTACTGGGGGTCCCCTTCCTGTGCAGGGCTGCCCTGCTTGCCAGGTATAGGTCTCCCTTCTTCCCCAACTCATCTGAAGTAGCACATTATCTATCAGCTAACCAGATCCTCATGTCCTCAGGCAAAGTGCTACGAGCTTGTTCCCTCACCAAAAGGTCTGCCAGCCCTTCAAAAGTGGTGACTTTACATCTACTCACCCAGCTATGAAAATAAGTGCTCAGTTCGGCAACATATTCACACACACTTTCATCTGCCTTGCATCTATGCTCACGAAACTTTGAAATACATTTCAGGTGTTAGCTTAAAACATTCTAAAAGACATTTGTTACAGCAGTATAATCAAAACATGCAATGTCAGACATTTTAGCCAATGCATTTACAGCTTTCCCATGGAGTAAGGGGGTCAGGAACTGTACACAGAGCCTATGGTCAACACTATACTGTTTGTATACCCTCTCAAACATATGAATGAAACTATCAAAATTATCCTCCTCTTTAAATTGCGGAAGAACTTTACTGACCTGTTGTGCTTCTGGGGTCCAGTTACTCCCTTCCCCATTACCTCCATGACTCTGCAAAGAGTCAGCATTTCCCTCTTATGCCTGTCTGATGATCTTTATCATTGGCCTTTATCTCCAAACTCCTGGCCTCCAACTCAAGTCTCTTTAGCTCCAGATGGATTTTTAAGTCCACTGCAGAAAGGTTGAGCTGTCCATTCTCTGGAAATACTGTATCTCCACTGCCAGTCTGATTGTACTTCATAGAAAGATTGAGTTTTCCATTCTCTGAGGATATTGTATCTCCACTGCCAGTCTGATTGTCCTCCTGGATGCAGTTTTCTGATGCAGCTGTAACCAAGGATGCAATCAGGTCTGCCTTAGTCAGGTTTCCATGCACCAGTCCCCTAGCCTGGCACATCTCCTCCAGCTGGCTCCTTGTCAGCTTTCCATACTCCTCTGCTGACATGCTGCCTGCTCACCCTGACTAACTAAGCTAACAAAATAAATAAAACAATTGTGATCTAAACTATGAGTGTTCACTGCGTGGCTGTTTTAGAGTACAAAACACCTTCAGAGATCACTGAACATAAGCTACAGGATTCTCTCTTCTCACACCACTATAAACCAATTAGTATTTGCCAACTAATAAACATGTGCTGTCGATATCCCACCACTGCCAAACACATGTGACACCCGTGCCCTGGCTCAGCAATCAAGGAACCTCAATCCTCACCACTAACACCAGAAAGGACGTCCCATATATGAAGAAAGGAAAACAAATACACACAGTAAAGTACAAATTCCGTTAAGTGCACACAGAGATCACAGTCAGTCTAGGGCTGGTTGCTCCCCTGCTTTCCAGGTCCCCAATAATACTCCCCCTGGCACAGATCTAGGGTCCATATCTCAGCCTAGCTGGCAAGCTAGCCTCCAGTACCCTGTCTGTCCAACCAGTGCTTCGTGTCTCTGCCCAAGTAGCTGACACACAAACACACTTAGAGATAAGTATTTCTACAACTTCCCAGACACTCCTGGGAAGGGCCATCACAGATTCTCCAGCTGTGCCCCTATAAACAGACTATACAGTAGTAATTACTGCCACCACCAGCTAATAATTATCAGCTACCCAAAGGCCCTTAAAAGGGTGTCCAAATATTACTGTGCAATATTATTATCCAATAGTAGTGTGACTAATCAGTCAAGGCTTATTAGAGTGGCCTTGTACAATAAACTCTATAAATATGCAATGTACTTTTGAGCTTAACTTATCTCTACACAAACCAGCCACAAGTAAAAGGTTTTAAAATATTTAATAATAAATAATTAAAACACAAGACAATACTACTACACCACAGTGCTATTCAAGAGTTCAGAGATCACACAGAAACTTAAAATAATTCAGTAGTACAGTTCTGACATAACAGAAAAACACTTAGTCTAATCGTTATAGTCCTAGCTATTTCTACAAGAAAACACACTTCTAAGATAACTTACTTAAGACAACAGGCAGTGCTGAGTTAGATGTCCAAGATCAAAATGCTTATAGTCTCTCTCTGAGCAATAGTTTTTAAAATCACTAACAAACATGTCTGCTGGGCCCTCCCAGATTACATCATTTTGACATTTATGTTTTCCCAATATACACATTACATAATTTTGACACTTAGTCTGGAGTTACCAGGCCAACAGCCTACATTATTTAACCATCTAACACCTGCTCAGGAAACTACAACAATAAAAGACATTTCACATGTAAATTCTGGTCATTAACTTTAGCCTTAAAACAACAGGCAGGAAGCCTTCCTCTAACCGGACCAGAGCCGAATTGTAAAACATTAAAGGCAGTGATGAAATAATTTTAATTTCAAAAGAAATATTTCAAATGCTTGACTTAGTTTTCCTTACAGCAGATGGCAGTGTTGCCACATTGTTGAAACAGCTTTTCTTTACATTTAAGACACAAGCCTGTATTTTACATTTATATTTAGAAATGCCAGAATTATGTATCAAATTCTATTTGGCTAGGCTGGCAGCCTTCAGCCATCTCTACCCAATCTTCACAGTACAATAATGATGTTTTGATTTTATGGAAAAGACCTGACAATAAGTTCATTGGATTTTTTGAATATATAAGTGTAACCATTGGATTTCTCAAGTTTATCCATGACAAGAACTGTATGCATTTCTTGGATGAAGAGATACAAAAGAATAGTGATGCTTGATATTTTCAGTCAGGTATTTTCAAGAAAAGTACTTTTCTAATGGTTATTTACATTTTACAAACAATCATCCCCTTTAGCAGAAAAGAAACTTGTATAAGGGACAACTGATTCATATCTTCACATGACAAACAATTTGAACAGAAAATTTCAAATTTGGAGGCATGTTCAAAGAAGCTGAGTATCCATAGAGAAGAAAATTTTAGAAAAGAGAAAAACGTCTTTTAAACCCCTGTTGGTGAGTCCTCTATTAATTCTTATAAACCCAACACTTTTGGTGGATAATGTAAAGCACAGAGCTACAGTACATTCCCTTTGCCCAAGGAGCAAAGAATGACAGCGCAAGTATTACTAAGAACTGGAAAGTAATATTTGGGTCCATGGGATTTCTGGAAAAATTAGATGAAGTACCAACCTTTCTTTACAAAACAAAACAAAATTTGAAGAAATTTTTAGAGAAGGGACATGATGTTTGCAGTTCCCAAACCTCTTCCAATAAGTTTGCTATGATGCATAAGTATGAAATTTGTCCCCAGTATACCTATACCTATAAAGACACCTCTATTTTACTTCCTTGCAAATGTAGGCCATTTAAAATAAGGCCCTAACACTAAGGGAGAGATTTATTTTGCTACATTTGATAACTGCACCAGTTTTTACATAGGCAATATGAAATGTGCTCTCTCTAAGCATATTTATGAGCGTAATCATGCCATTGAAAATAGCAAAGACCTGTAGGGATTTTAAGAAATTTGTACTTTTTATATTGTAAAATATATCCCGTAATGATAGGGGTGGTAGGTAGAAAGACAGGTTAGAGAGCAGAGAAGTGCACTGGCAAGTCCTACTTAATTACACTCAACCGCCCCCCCCTCCAAGTCTTAATTTCACTGTTTCCATTAACAGTATTCTGAAACTCAGAGCATTGAGAGTTTGAGGATTACAGATATATATGTACACACACACACACACACACACATACACACACACACATATATATATATATATATATATATATATATATATATATATATAAATGTACATATTTAAATGTTCACTTTTTAATATTACAATATTTTTTATTATTCTATTTTTTCAACACACAGAAGTCTGGATGTGCAGTATTATCACAGAGCATTCCTCTGCATTACTTCTCTGTTTTCTGATTCAAGTTAAAGGCTTATGGTTGATCTTTGTTAAGGAGGCGACTCTGAATTCATATTCAGTGTTTCGATTTGTAATCATAGATGTGAGATTTTTACTAACCTGCTGCAGCACCTCTTGAGATGGGGACACGGTAATATGTTATTTACACTTATTATAATATTTTGTTATAGGATTCATTAATATGAGAATTCCAGTATGTAGGTTTATTCTTAACCTTCCCACTTTACTTAGGGTGGATAGGGACTGACTTATCAATGTAATTATTTAAAGGTGAGAGAAAATCAGAGGTGAAGGCAGTGACTTCAGCTATCGGGTCAGTACTGCAAGGGTTACTTTGGAATTTCCTTAGGTCTTGTATGAATTGTAATAGTTTTGCATTACAGAAGCCTCTAAAGAAAGTAGCATTTGTTGGAATTATCACTAGTTTTAAAAGAGAAGAAAAATGATTTCTGGTAAGATTTAATTATAGAAGAAAAAAAAATCACAAGGTGGGTGCTAGAAGGAACTGTATTGTAAGGACAAGATTAAGAAAACAGGGGTCTGTGGAAGGTGTCAACAATTTGTTCTAAGAGAATTAGTATTGAAAGAGTTTAGAAAATGTTGGGCATATTTGTTATTAGTGGCATATATGTGTTAACTGATCGCTGTGTGGTTATAATCACATTGACAACAGTGTCAGATTTGGCAGGGTTTTTCTTTAATGCATTAACGTAGTTAATGTGGGCAGCAGGGGACATGGATGGTTACCTTCATCTAATGATGATATGATGGTTAGCAGTGTTTAGTGTAACCTGGACCACCAAGATTTCTAAGTGACAGTCAAGGGGGATTTGTCATGAAATAATTGTGTCTTTGATAAATACAGATACTCAACCTCAGTTGCCAGCGTGCCTGAAGGCATGTAGGTACTAAACCCAAATATAAATTGTGTGCTGTCAGTGCACTGAAACCAGGTTTTAGTATTTACACTAATAAAGATGTTCTTAAGCTACAGAAAAGTCTTACGTTCTGGCATCTCTTTGTTAATACTCTTGACAAAGAGTAAAGCCATCTTAATATAGTCCAAACTGGAACTGACTATACTGAGATATCCAGGAAATGGATTCTGCTTTAAAAAAGCAAAACAGGGAGAGAAAAAGCTTTGGTCAGTATACAAAAGCCATTGAAAGAGATGCAGGCTTTCCCTAGAACAGTAATTGGTCATCTCAAACCATGCTGATAAATAGCAGATCACCACTAGAATGACTCCAACTACTCAGCTAATTATTAAAGGGAATTATCTTAACAACTTAAAACCAGTGCCTTCCCTGCATTGGACACATGCATAGCTAGTTCCATCATAAAATTCTATATCTCCCCAGTAAGTAATGGTCATAATTACCAGGACAGAGGGATATAATGACAAATGTTACATCACAAACCTCAGCATACAAGAGTCAACTGATAGTCATCCTGCTCTTTGTTTTTTTTTAATCATCTGTATTGAATAAGCAACCATACATTTATATAAATGAAAACGAACCATGTTAACATATTCTCAATTACAATCATTTTACATCACATGTGATCTTCTGTACAGTCATTGTCAATTCAGCATTACATAGCTCACTCAGTTTCTGCCTTCCCTTAAACTTCATTCCTCCTCCAAGACATTATTCTGCATGTTATGTCCCCACATTTCTCATTTTTTCTACATGATTTGCTCCTTCCCTTGTCTGAAATTCCCAATTACAATTCTTTTATCTCTGTTACTATAGTCACTACTTCAGATATGGTCATTTTAGACTTTGATTTCTATTTTCTAATATTTTTTTTGTAGCCACCAGAATTAAACTTAACAAGGTCTTGCTGTGTCAAGGCAATTCAGATCCTGTATCCCAGCTCAAAAATTAATGTCCATAGTTACACCAATTTGATTACCCAGTATTTCAGATAAAGTAGTCTACAGAGAATTTTTAAAGCCTGCCAACTCATTACACTCCCCAAAAATATGTTCCCAGTTATCTCTTTCTTTCCCATCATAACTCCAATATTTGTAATCTGCCTAAGGAAAAAATGTTACACCCCAAGTGGATGCTGAAAATTACCTATGCAAATGCTTCCAAGCAAAAATCCTAAATCTTCTAAACTTTGTTGCATATTTGGGAGCCATACATATATTTTCATTGCTACTTTGTGAATTGCTTATATAAAATCTCTTCTCAATCTTTTCTAACCTTCTCTGATTGATTCCTGTAGTTAACATGCAATATTTTATATGTCCAACTAATTATCTCTTTTTTAACAGCAGCTTCTGTTCTAGATTCAACTAAAAGCTCTGCCAGTGCTGTTATTACACTTAGGATTCCCCTACCCCTTTCTCTTTGCCTATACTCTGATACCAATCCTTGATAAAGGCAGTCTCTAGCCTGCAGATCAAATCTATTCTTAGCCTCTTCCTATTCTATTACCTTTCTCTGTCTAGTTATTTGCTTCCAAAACCTTGGTTCCTTTGTCAGTTTTCTCCAGCAATTTCCTGTCCTGTCTTGTGAATTCTCTGCCCCCCTAATTGCAGTCACCCCTATCACCAGAATCTCCTTTTTCCATTCTTGTGTTGGCTTAGATCTTAGAATACTTTCTGCTACTTTATGAATATAATAGTCTGTGTGACTATTGTTATTCTCCTTAAGGACCTGCATTCAAAATCTCTCTCTCTCTCTCCTTCTCTCAATTTCTTGAACTTCCCTTACTTCATCATCATCCCTTTCCACTTTGAATTATAGTTTTCTGCTTGTGCTATGTACCGGACCCTTAACTGTCTTTCAAATCAGGTAATCCACCTTTGCTATTATAGCCATAAACACTTTATAATCGTGGTTAAGAATAAAAATGGGCCTATATTAAGCTGGATCTGATAGGTCTTTACCATCTTTAGGTATTACACCCACCACAGCTTTCTTCCAGGATGTTGGTGCTTCCCCTCCTTTTAAAATACTGTTAAACAAAAACCTTCCACATCATTATCACTTTCTTCCCTCCTGGCTTCCAAACTTTCACAGGAATCCCATCTAATCATGTAGACTTTCCCACAAACCAGTTATACATCACCTATCCTGTTAATAATTGAGCCTCATCTACCTTTAACCTTGGCATACTTGATTATTATTTTGATTTCCACATTTCTCTGCCTTATACAAATTTTCATAAAATTTTTGAAATATTTTAGACCTCTAGGCAGTCCAAGTGATTATAATGTCAATGTGTCTGAACATGCTGTCTCCATTAACTAATGTCTCACCCTACTTTGGTATGGACCTTCTAGGCCATATGGGAACCAGTTCACTACCTTGGTGACTGTTGGGTTAATACATCTGGTGGAGGTAAAGCCATAGTCTATTGCCTAAGAAGTTTACATAAGGAACTTTTGACAACCTTGGTACAATTCAAGGAGGTGGTGGTCGCATGTTATGTAGTTTAGGACTGTTGTTTTCTCTCTTGCACTTCAAATAGCCAGATTGCTTTGTACTTCAACAGGTTTTTGTAGCAATTATTATAGCACACCTAAGTGCCATCAGCACTAGTCATTCTTCAAGGAAATAGCTCCAGCACTTAGTAGTTATGACCACCCATCCTGGCATGATTAATGGGCAGTTCCCTGTGCTTCCTCCTATTAACCGGGTGCACTTGAGCATTCCGAGGCGGTGTAGCAACTGCCTCATGTACACAGACAACCCTCTACTCTTACCTCCCAACACTCAGACTTGTGAAAGATGTACTTATATCACCAAATTGAAAGCTATGCACTCCCAGCCAAGACCAGACTGGTCAAGAGGAGAAGGTCAATACCTGCACCACACCACAAGAAACACATAGCCCTCCAGGACACCCACTATTACAGCTCTCACATAAAAACACAAACCACACACCCACCTTCATGGAGGCTCTCAACTGAAATTTATTCAAACAGCAGAGACCTCCAAGACAGAAAGGCACTCAACCACCACAACACAGCACAAACCACAGGACACATAGCTCACCTCCACAGTGTGCCCCTCAACCTAAGCCCCTAAGGCTAAACACTTTGCCCAATACCCTAATTATAGGTGACTCAATAGTAAGGCACATAGATATCCCACTCACTAGGCTGAATAAGAAGAAGGTAACAATCAGCTGTCTATCAGGTGCCAGAATTCAACACATAACACAAGCACTCAGGTCACACCACAACAAGTACAAGTATGACTCTGTCATTGTCTATATGGATATGAATGATCTGACATGCACCTCCCTGGACTACATGAAAAGAGACATGGTGGAGCTCTCGGATTATGTGGCCCAGGCAGGTATGACACTAGCCCTGAGCAGTATCCTACCATCACCCAGAATGATACCACAGTACAGACAAAAAATGATTGACTTCAACAATTGGCTAAGTTTCTGTTGTCATTCTAAGAGGATCCAGTATCTGTCTGCTTGGGATGACACGACTGACAGACCTCGATGCTTTGCCAGAGATGGCCTGCATTTGTCACCCCTGGGATTCCGGATACTGGCTTAGGCTCTTGCCACCCCTATAGTGCCTTTTTAGCCAGTGTTCCAAAGACCAAATTACCACTGTAACAGCTATAAATAAATGCAATCTGAGGGTCATGCTGCTCAACACTAGAAGTCTAAATCTCAAGATGCACTAGTTCAAAGCACTCCTCAAAATGGAGAACATTGACATTTGTGCTGTAATGGAGACCTGGTTTAAAGCGGCAGAAAGCAACCCTGCACTAGAAGGCTACAATTCATTCCACACCTTTTGGCCCCGAAACATGGACCAAAGCTCCAAAGGCAGTGGTGTCTCCATATTCATAAAAGATATGCACACGTCCAGACTAGTAGCCCAGCATAACACATCTGAGTTACTTCAGGTACAACTAACATTGGGTAAGATGGCACTCCAGGTCATAATCTGTAATAGATCCCCAACCATGTCCCTAGACTCTCACTCCATGTCCCGGGAATCTATCAAAGTCCAACCCAACACTCTCATACTAGGAGACTTCAACTACCCCTCTATCAACTGGGAAAACTACTCAAGCACCAATACACTGGCAAAACACTTCCTGGAATTCATCAGTTCCAATGCCCTGGACCAGTTCATTCTGACCCCCACTAGAGGAAGCAACATCCTTGACCTGGTTATTACTAACATGGGCGACCATTGCTCTACACCAATAGTCAATTCCTCCCTGGTCAGATCTGACCATAAACTAATCACCATGGAAATCACATCTCATCCACACCCCCACAAAGGTAACCACCTTGAAAAACTTCTCCAAAGCTGACTTTGGACTCCTAAAAACAGAGGTGGCTAACTTAACGGCACCCATGCCAGTGGAAAATAGCTGCATGACCGCCGAATCATACACCAATGCACTGTACGAACATGTACATAAATGCATGGAACTAGCCATACCCAACAGAACTAAGATGTTCTCCCCAAAAAAGGAAGCCAGTCTGGTGGTCCCATTAATAAACTCTACAACAGAAGGAAGAAACTGTTGCAGAAAAAGGTGAAGTCCCAAGACTGGAAAAACTCCCTTATTAGCCTCAACAAAACATTGAGATCCCTCATCAAATCCTCTAAAGCCAGCTCTGAAGGCAGAATTGAAGCAGACACTAAAAACAATCACAAAGCCTTCTATAGTTATATCAAGAACCTCAACAGCAACACCCAGATTTGCTCTGAGTTACTGCACAATGGTACCTCCTATACTGAGCCAATAGATATTGCCAACATACTGGCCAACAGATTCAGTGCCAAATTTACCACCCCCAAAGGACCAATCACAATACTGGAGGAATGCCAGGCACCCAGCATTACTGCCACACAGGTTAAAGCTGCATTGTCCAAGCCCAATAATACAGCTTCCATGGGACCCAGTAATATCCCTGTCTGTATTCTACATGAACGACAAAGTGAATTGGCACCACATCTGTGTGCCCTGTTCAGTCACAGCCTCACCTAAGGTTTTGTCCCTACTGAATGGTGCACTGCTACAGTCATCCCTCTCCATAAAGGGGGAGCGACTACAGACCCAGGGAATTATCACCCCATTAGCCTGATGAGTTTAATAATTAAAGCTATGGAGTGTATCATCATGGACCTGACTAACAAAGATATAGGAAATCTCCAAACTCTGGATCCCACGCAGTTTGGCTTTGTGAAAGAGAGATCATGCCCGCTCAACCTGGTTGACTTCTTTGAGTCAGTCACCAGGGTTTGTGGATTAAGATAAGGCAGTGCATACAGCCTACCTCGATCTGGCCAAGGCCTTTGATACCATTCCTCACTGGGGAATTACTGATAAACTCACCAAACTAGGCATCAACCCCTATATCACTAGGTGGGTTGCAAATTGGCTCACAAATAGAACACACAGTGTGAAAGTAGCGAACTCCAAGTCAGACTTCTGACCAGTCATGAGTGGAGTCTCACAGGGATCGGTCCTGAGTTCTCTCCAATTTGCCGTCTACTTCTCAGAAGTCCAGGCCAACACAAAGGGACTCTGGATGACCAAGTTCACAGACGACTGCAAGCTGTGAGCCATAATTAACTCCCCAAGTAATGCAGATATTCTGCAGAAAGGCCTCACTGAGACCAATGACTGGTGTTGAAACCATGGCCTTAATCTTAACACCAAAAAATGCATCATCATCATCCCTTTTGGTAAAAACTCAGTTCCCACTAATTACCACATCAATGGGAGCCCACTGAACACTGAAGATGTTATAAGAGATCTGGGGATGTAGGCTGACAGCAACCTCTCATTTGACCACCACATTGCCACTGTGGTCAGAAAGTCCTTTAATTTGACACATCTCATTACCAAGGGTTTTGCATCCAGGAAGATGGCCTCATCTCTCTCTACTCTTCCCTCATTAGACCAATCATCAAGTATAATGCCCCATTTAGCATGTACCTCACTAGACACCTGCAACAGCTGGAGAGGCCACGGACGTACATCACAAAGAGGATCCAAGGCATTAAACACATGTCCTACACGGACAGACTCAAAAGACTCCAGATATTCTCTATCTCATATCGCCTACTTAAAGGCAATCTCTGCTTGACTTGCCATGTCTGACCCAGCTCTGTTAGAAATGCTACATCTAAAGAAATCTCAATACCTCTGCACCACATGCTCCAGAGACCTCAACCTCATTACCACAATCAACAGAACATGCTGCAGGAACAGGTTCCTCACCCAGAGATTGTCCATGCTCTGGAATAGACTTCCCATACATGTCAAGCAGAGCACCTCGCTGTCCCTGTTCAAGAGAAATCTTGATGGGGTTGGAGCCTGAATGGCTAACTGAAAGCAGCAGATTCTCAGAGCTCCATAAGACTAATATAAAATACAAGAAATAATTTATTATTTTTCAACAAAAATATTCAGAACTACTTGATAAAAGTATAAAGTATACAACTAGAAACTTTGGTAAATCTAAGTGAAACTTTTCCTGTCAGACTACAAAGGAGAATATTTTTACCTGTGCAGATGAGTACATCCAAGAATGTTCACTCTGACTTGGCTTTAAAAAGAGAACAGCAACTGGTGACTGCTGCAATACAGGAACTGTCATTAAAAATGGATGATTTCAAGGAAAAATTACAAAACCTCAAGGAAAATTGTCAGAAACAAACCGATACACTCAAGGAACTCATTCAGCAACATCAATCTAAAATAACAAACATAGATACCTCTCTGAATGACATTCAGGGGAGACTCAAAGAAGAAACCCAGAAGGAAAGTCTCATTAAACAAAACATCTGGCTCTTTAACAAAGTGGATTACCTTGAAAATAGAGAGAGATCTAACATAATAATTGTTGGCATCCCTGAGAGAGCTGAAGGGGAAGATATCATCACTTTCTTAAATTCATGGATTCCAGAAGTTTTAGACTTAAAGGAGGGTTTCTCATTTGGCATTGAGAGGGCTCATAGAGATTTAGGAAGACCAGCATCAACATCTTCTTCCACTCCTCCTAGATCAATAGTTATAAAGTTTTTATCCTATTTGGATAAAGGATTGGTCCTAAAAACAGCCTGGAGGAAGAGTCCCTTAAAGTATAATCAAAACTCAATAAGGTTTGACAACCATTATTCTGCTAGAGTCCTGAAACAAAGGAAAAAAGCTTGGCCACTACTAAAGATTCTAAAGCAAAACAACATTAAAAGACAACTTGTCTTTCCTGCCAGATTAAAATCCTACATCTAAATGAAATGAGAACTTTCAACAACTTAGAAGAAGCCACTGCATTCATCAAAAATAACAATGTTATATCCATACCCGAATATATGGATTGGATATCTCCCTCTTTGAAGAGGGTCACTGATAAATCTTCCTGGACCTATGTCAAAAAGAAAAAACAAGCAACTGAATCAAAAATTGCAGTATCTTCTAGATCTCTCAAAGTATCTACTGCAACTTGACTGCATTCAAATGTGTTGTAATGTATATCAAATAAGGTATGTCATGTAAGTGTACTTCTTTATACATATACAAAGTGGGGGGAAATGAAAAATGATTGGTTCTAACTTATTAAGAGCAATATAATTGAAGCATTTTAATAGTAAAAATGAGAAAAAGATGTCACTGTCAGGAATAAAGCCTCTTCATGTCAATCTATAAAAATCCAAGCAAAAATCCACAAATAAAGCAGCACGGCTTCAGCTGGATAAAACTTTAATATTGACAAAAAACACACAGAGAAAAAAAAAACAAAGTAGGTCAGTAAGCGCTTTCACATGGATCCACCATGCTTCCTCAGACTGTCATGACATCACCCACATTGACCATCTATTTAAAGTACAAGCCTTCTACAGGTTCTACTGATTATTAAATCAATTGTCATGGCAACAACAATTAATGTCCACATCCTTCACTTACAGCCTAAGTAGAAAGCTGAATACTTATACAATCACACTATAAAACATTTGTTATATGTATATAACTTACTTAATACTATTTTAAATATGCAATCTATGTTAAAAATAAATATAAATATATATATAAAAATATATATGCATTTCCTTTTAATATATAAATAATCAACAAAAAATTTAGTGTATCAACTTCCTATCTTTGAGAAAAGGTTTCTTGCAATCAATATACACTGCTATTTAAATGAAAATGTCATAGAAGCTTAGTGAAATCTTGTTAATTGCTAATATGAGGGTTTGTTTTTCTTTGGAGTTCACTATGTCTGGTAGTGAACTATGTTTTGAATGATTCCTGTCCCCGATTAGTATGGAGCCTAATCAGCTAGCTTTGTTCCTTCTGTGCTCTGATGGATGGATTGTGCTCTGTGGTATGAGGTTCAGCTAGTGTGTACTTCACAATTTTTGTTCACTCGTTTCTGCTCTGCCTTTGGTTCCCTGAAATGCTATAGTAGAAGTGGGTACTGCTTGAAGCCTTGGCTAATGTTCGCGAGTGCATATGTATGAGGTAACCCTTGTTTATCAAATTTATTTAAAAAAAAACTAAAAAAAGAGGAAAAGATATAGCTAGCTATAGTATAAGGGGAAAGAAAGATGCATAAATGCTTGATGTCTGCATAAAAGTCCGAGACATGGGTTGACACGGAGATGCTTTGTAAACTGCAAAACTTGTGTTTTTGGACTGTGATTGCCTGGGATAGCTGGCAGTTCAAATGAATGGCTTTTTTCTCATGTATTATACAGAATAAAATAATGAATTGAGTTGTTGGGGTATTTGATTGAGTCCGTTTCACTTTGTGGTGCTTGGATGTATGGAAACTGGGAAGCTGCTTATACAGAAACAGATGTGGAGTTTGGTTGCTAGGGATTTGTTTGGGGGGGTTGACTGACAGGGAGATCCTCTCTGAAAGACATTAAAGAGTATGAATCTCTGCTTTGGTGCTCGCAGAATGGGAAATCATTCAGATATAACTAGGAGAGGTGAAGCTTTTTTCAGAGCTTGAGGCAGTATATGCAATTGCCTGGCATCCTCTCATATTTCTTCTAGCTCAATTTACATTAGAAATGTGTATAAAAGGAATTAACTCCGTGACTGGTTGTCACACTTTAGAGAGGTGGGAAGTTAATGTGGCTGATAGAACCAATTTTATTACAACTATATGATGAATGCTATTAAACCTGTTACTCTTTAAGCATATAGAATAACAACGTCTATATTATAATTGCGAAACCTCACTTATGCGAATAAAGAAACGTCGACACATATTGAGCAAACTGTGAAAAGACTTAACATCCTGAAGCGCAAAATTCAAAATGTCGAATCGGCATAGTTGGCCAACCCCACCGCCCGCTATGCCAAACAAAATAAATAATCCACATACATACACTTAACAAAACCCCACTTCTAATTCTAAACTAAAGCTTACATATACTACTATGTATGCACTTACCTTAACCCACATCCTAACCTTGAGGTCCATAACTATTGCACACTTACATTAAGATAAGGAGCTATACCCAAACAAAATAAATAATCCACATACATACACTTAACAAAACCCTACTTCTAACCCTAAAGTAAAGCTTGCATATATTACTATGTATGCACTTACCTTACCCCGCACCCTAACCCTAAGGTCCGTAACTATTGCACACTTACTTTAAGGAGCTATACCAGGGAAGGGCCAACTATGATGATTTGACATAGGTTCATAGGTTGGTACTAGGCTATCGGCCCTAGGGACTATACAAACTTAGCCATAACAATTCCCTGGATATTTCTTCCCATAATATTTACTTCCCTGGACCCCTGTCTAGTAGGGTGACTGACATGATCCCCGAGGTGAATTTCCTATCTCCCATCCAATTGTCAAGGTTCCTTTTGAAGAGGGCCAAGGAGGCACTGTGCTTGACATGTATGGGCAGTCTATTCCAGAGTATGGGGAGTCTCTGGGTCAGGAACCTATTCCTCCAGCACGTTTTGTTCATTCTGATGACAATGTTTAGATCCTTGGAGTGTGTGGCTCTGAGGGATTGGGATTTCTTTAAGTAGAGCATGTCCAACAGCTCAGGGTTTGTCATGGCCTTGTATGTTAAGCTGAGATCGCCTCTGAGTAGACGATATGCCACAGGGTATAGCTGGAGTTTTTTTAGACGGTCAGCATAGGGCATTTGCATTAGGCCTGTGATTCTTTTAGTGAGGTATTTCTGTGGCCTTTCCTGCTGTAGCAGATGTCTTGTGAGGTACATACCAAATGGGGTGTTGTAATCTATAATGGGTCTAATGAGGGATGAGTACAGTGGGACAATGATCTCCTTTTTTCAGGATGAAAAGTCCTTAGTGATGAGGTGTGCCACATAGAAGGATTTCCTGACTGTTGTGGCGATGTGGTTATCGAAGGTGAGACCACTGTACACCTGTGTCCTTAAGTCTCTCATCACACTTTTGGTGTTTAGTGTACTGCCACCTATGTGGTAATTTATGGGTACATGGGTTTTCCCAAAGGGGATAACTATACATTTCTTGGCATTAAGCTTGAGCCCATGGCTCTGGCACCAAGCATCTGTTTCTGTAAGGCCCTTTTGTAGAATATCCACATCATTTGGGGATTCAATAATGGCTCCCAGTTTGCAGTCATCTGCAAACTTTGTTAGTCAGAGTCCCTTAGTGTTGGCCTGTACTTCAGAGAAGTAGATGCTAAACAAGAGTGGTCCCAGGACCGAACCCTGAGGTACTCCACTTGTCACCTGTCTGGAGCTGGATTTGGAGTCAGCTACTTTTACAGTCTGGGTTCTGTCAGTAAGCCAGTTGGCAACCTATCGAGTGATGTAGGCATTGATGCCCAGCTTAGTAAGTTTATCTATGATTCCAGAGTGGTGGATGGTGTCAAAGGCCTTGGTGAGGTCCATATAGGCTGTGTGAACAGCCTTACCCTCATCCACAGCTCTGGAGACTGATTCAAAGAAGTCAGTCAGGTTCAGGAGACAAGATCGGCCCTTCACAAACCCAAACTGGGTCGGGTCTAGTGTTTGAAGGTTGCCACTGTCTTTGTTTATAAGTTCCATGATAATGCATTCCATGCGCTTGCAGATCAGGCTCGTCAGACTGATGAGATGGTAATTCCCGGGATCCAAGGTAGCTCCCCCTTTGTGGAGTGGGATAACTGTAGCTGTGTGTCACTCAGTGGGCACAAAGCCTGAGGTGAGGCTATGATTAAACATGACACTTAGGTGAGGTGCTAGTTCATTTTGTAGTTCATGTAGTACACAGCCCGGGATGTCATCTGGTCCCATGGATGCTGTATTCTTAGCTTTGGAGAGTGTGGTTTGTACCTGTATGGCTGTGATTACCAGAATTTGGCAATCTTTTGGTATTGAGATGGGCCCTTTAGGGGGTGATTGGGGGGTGAAGTTGGCGCTAAATCGATCTGCCAGGATATTGGCAATATCCTTGGGATCAGTATATTTAATGCCATTCTGTTGTAGCTCAGAGCAGATCTGAGCATTGCCATTTAGATTCTTGACATAACTATAGAATGCCTTGTGGTTGCCTTTGGAATCTTTAAAATAGACATTTATTTTATTTATTTATTTGCAGTTGGTTTACCAGAATAGTCCATTGGGCCAAAAGAACCCGTTTTCAATGGAGTCCTGGGGAGAAAAGCTCCAATATAGACAAAATTAGGTACATACAATAACTACAAGATAATTATACAGAGTAGAGATAAAAATTAATACATTTAGGCTTGAATTTGAGAAAACATTCAAAGATGGGGAGAAAAGCTGTGATATAGACAGAATTAAGTAGATGCTATAACTACAAGACAATTATACAGAGTAGAGATAAAACATTAATACATTAGGCATAAATATGAGAAACATTCAGAAATAAAAACAGTATTGAGATATGCAATCAGGGGAGTTATTGAAGAAGAAACTCAGAGGGTCTTTGTTAAATAACTATAGTGAGGAAACATAAGCTTTAATAGGATGAGTGTGAGGGGAGATGGAATGTTACAGATCTATGAGGGGAGGGAGCAAGAACAATCCCATTGGGATTTTAGATATGTATGAAGTGATTTTTTGAACATGTATTTATTAGTGATAGTACGAATGGATGGAGGAAGTGAGTTCCATAGACGGGCAAGGTTAAAAGATAGTAGGTGTTTGCCTGGGGGATGACATGGTTTGTGTACTATTAATAGGTTTTGGTTGTTAGACCTTAGGACTCTGTTTGGTAGGTGCATTCTGAAGGCAGAAGACAGGGAGGGACAAAGAGAAGGACTGGAAATGAGCTTATGAGCAAAAGTCAACTGAATATATGTAAGCTGGTTTGGTAATTCAAGCCAGTTTAATTTTTGAAGGGAAGAACAATGGTGGGTAGAGGACCTGTGGCTGTTGGCGAATTTGGCTATTTTGTTATAGCAGGACGAAAGTTGTTTTTTTAGGGAGGCCTGAAGATTAGTCAGTAATGGAGCACCATAGAGAAGGGAGGGAATGAGAAAAGAGGAAGCGAGTGCGATTTTGGAGGAGTTTGTAAGGTATTGGTTCTGACGGTAGAGCATGCCTAGTTTTTGATGGTTTTTTTTTATATTTAGTAGTAGATGGGAATTGTAACTAAGTCTATTGTCAATTAGTACTCCTAATAGCTTAGTTTCAGAGACTAGTTCTAGGGGTGTGTTATCTAGGCTGGTAATTGAGAAGGAGTTGGTATTGAAGGAGGTAGCTTTGGAAGGGGTGAAAACCATAAGTTTTGTTTTGGAGGCATTGAGTGCTAAGTGGTTTATTTTCATCCAGTGTTCAGTTATTGAAAAGGCTTGCTGAGTAAGTTTTTGGAGCAGTGAGGGGGAGATGGCAGAGCAGATAATGGTGGAGTCATCTGCATATTGAATGATGTTTGCAAAAGGGATAGATTGATGAAAGTCATTGACAAATATATTGAAGAGGAGGGGGCCCAGAATAGATCCTTGGGGAATACCAGTGGGGGTGCTAAGGAATGGGGAGGTAGCCTTCTTCCATCTAACTGCTTGGTGTCTATTTGACAGATAGCTAGAAAACCAATTTATGGAAGAGGGAGAGAGGTTGAGTTTTGATAGTTTAGTTAAAAGCAGATTGTGTGAGATGGTGTCAAAGGCCTTGGATAGGTCAAGAAGTAGGGTAGAGACAATGTGTCCAGTATCACGTGCATTATTGACAGTCTCAAGAAAGGATAAGAGGGCAGTCATGGTACTATGGTTTGGCCTGAATCCATGTTGAGTAGGGGTTAGCAGGTTGTTATCTAAGAGATGTGGCAAGAGTTGGAGGTGAACACACTTTTCCAGAAGTTTTGAAATGGGGGATAGAATAGCAATAGGACGAAAATTATTGATGTTGCAGTTGTTGCCTCCTTTATGAAGGGGGATAATGAATGCTTGCTTCCACAATGGAGGCACGGTGCATTCTTGGATGGAACGGTTTATTAGAATGTTAATGGGATAGGCAATGGCATCTGCAGCTATGTGTAGGAAATAAGAGGGAATGTTATCAGGGGCATTAGTACATGGCTTTAATTTCTGGAGGAGTTTCTTAATAGTGGTAGTAGATACAGGTTTTAAAGTGAAAAGAGAGGGAAGTGGAGATGGCGAGTTTGAGGAGGGTTCAGTTGATGGGGAAGTAATAGTAGTGGAAGAGGTGGAAGATGGGTCATGTGAAGTGGAGATGGGGGTAGGGTTGATTGTGATAGGAGGAGGGAGTGTGTTGGATGGTGGGGGGGAGGATGAGAAGGAAGAGGTGAGTTTACTAATAGAGTCGATGAAAAAGGAGTTAAACTGAATAGCTAAGTCTAGGTCTTGGATGTTTGGGTCTGGGGTAGGGGTGGGTGGTTTGCTGGGGTTGAGGAGGGTGGAAATTTCCTTCCAGAATCTTTGGGGGTTGGTTTTATTGTTGTTCTGGAGTGTGAGGAAGTATGTTTGTCTATCAGAGATTATTAGCTTTTTTACTTTATTACGAAGGGTTTTATATGCAATATGTTTGTCTGGTGTCTTGTTTCTCAGATAGAGTCCCCAGGCTTTGTCTCTAAGCCTCATGGTAGACAGTAGTTTTGGTTAGCCAGGGGCTGAGTTAGTTTTTATTCTTTTTGTTCTTAGAGGGGCTTGGGAATCAAGTATTCCTAGAAATGTGGAGTTAAAATGGGCAACAGCTTCTTCTAGGGGCAGTGTTTTTAAATTGTTCCAATTAATAGTTTTCAGGGAATCAATGAAAATTGAAGGGTTAAAGTTTTTGTCATTGCGGGTAGTGATGTAGTTGTGGGTGCGATTAGAGATGCAGGGGAGTCGGTGGGTGAAAGTGGGCAGGTGATCACCAAGAGGGTCGGGAAGAGTACCGCTGCTTGTAAAATAGTGGGGGTGTGACACTAGAACCCAGTCAAGGATGGTGCCACTGGAGGGGTCTTTAGAAGGGTGAGTTATGGTGTTGATTAGCTGGGAGAAGTTGTATAGATTGATGTTAAGAGGGTTGGTTGTAGACTGGATGGAGGCCCAGTTAATATTGACATCTCCAAGAATTATGGTTTCATTGTTAATATTGTCAGAGAGCCAGGAGAGGATGTTTTCAAGTGTAGAAATATTGTCCCCTGGAGGAATGTAGAGGGATGCTAGGCAAATGTGTTTGTGTTTATTAATTTGGAGGAGAGAGGAGTAATTCAGCATTGTTAAATGTTGGGGTAGGTTTGTTATATGGGGTAACTAGCAAGGAAGAGGAATAAAGGAGGGCAACTCCACCGCCTTTCTTTTGGGTCCTGTCTTTTCTAATGATTGAGTAGCTGGGTGGAGTTATTTCAGAATCTTTTATGGAGGGCTTTAACCAAGTTTCTGAAATAGATAGTATATCAGGTTTGTTATGTGTGAGCCATGCGTGGAGGGTGGGGACTTTATTCACTATACTTTGTGAGTTTAGAGAAGTAAAGTATATAGGCTTGTGTGGGGAGGAGGAGGAGGAGGGGCCAGGGTTAGGATGGACATCACCAGATAAAAGGCAGATAAAGAGATGGAAGATGGGGTATGAAAGATAGTTGATTAGAGTATTAAGATGGTTTGGGTCATCTGAAATGATTAAGGGGTGTTTATTTGTTATGGGGATAGAGTATTTCTGAGGGCTGAGGAGTTTAAATGAGAAGGTGAGGAGCTGTGTTATTGGGTGAAGATGGGGAGAGATGGGATAGTGTGATTGTGGGAGTGGGGTATTCAGGTGGTAGGTTGTGTGGTAAAGTTGTGGATGGTAAGAAATGACAGGTTGGGTGAGGTGATACAGGTATGATAGTTTAAGAGAAAGTGATAGAAGACATAGGATGGAATAAGGGTATGTAGGCATGTTGAGAAGGTTACTAGTATTGAGTGTTGTAATTGTCAATATATATGGTATAGTGCAAGGGATATGAAGGATTTAGCTAAAGTAGTGTAGAAAGAAAGAGATGTGGGAGTAGAGCTGGATGTAATTAGGATAGGTAGGTGAGTGAGCGTGTTAGAAGTGGGATGTATTGAAATGTAGTGCCTGTGGGAGTGGTTTGAAATTGGATAATAGGCTGATGGGGTGTGACACGGTGTTGGTGGGTGATTGGTGTAGAGAAAATGTGGGTGTGGAAACAAGAGGGATATAGCTAGATGCACTGGGGGAGGGTGGGATTTGGGGGCAGGGTAGGGGAGCGGAGTGAGCCAAGAGGGCAACGGAGCGGGAGACACCAGGAGAGGATCGAGAGCCTATCAGTGGAGCAAAGATTAGAGGAGAGTAAGTAGTGGCAGGGTAAGTAAGGAATACTATATATAATATGGATGGGAAAGTAAGAATGAAGATATTGGCAGAGTAAAGCAAGAAATAAGTGAGGGAAAAGTAGTGACAGTGGGGAGGGTCGCCCTCTAGTGGTCAATGCAGAGAATGCACTAGGCCAACTAGGTAGGTCTAGGGGCTGAGTAAGATAAAATAAGGAAGAGCTGGTGAAACCCAGGGAAGAGATGGGAGAGAAGTGGATGGGAGAAAAGAGAAGTGTCTAGGCTGCTGGCTGACCTGGCAGGGAGATAGCTTGAATAACTAACAAATAAATAGAGTTCTAATCAGTGGAGGCCCAAGTATTATCACACACACATACTTTCTTAGTATCCTCTGGGAGACTTTGTTCCAATGTCCAAGTGGGATTTGAGGCAGCAGAGCAGTATATTGCCTAAGCAAAATGTATGGATGAGGTAGGTGACCTTAGTACATTGAATGTATCCAACCAGGCAGGTCCCAAGGGAAAAACAGGGCAATAACAACTGGAGACAGGAGGAGAGATGAGTAAGAGTTAGTCACAGAGTAGCAGAGACACAATGCAATACATAAAAGTGTTACTAAGCAGGTAAAAATGATATGCTAAAAGTATTATCAATCTGCAATAAAAGCTATGACTAAATACATGAAAAAACTAAGCAGACTTCAACTATTAATACTGCAGAAAGCAGAATAACAATGTGTTTGTAGAGCACCATGCGGTAGCGACTGCCAGGGCAATGAGAGGTTAGCACAGACACGTGGAGTTGGCGTATTACGCCAGTGTTCGTTAGGGCTAAAACAGCTACAGAACAGTTCAAGAAGCAACCATGAACAGTTCCCTGTGACTAAATATTGCACCAATGTAGACAAACAATGTGGGTATAAAATAAACGGAATAATCCGTCTGCGATGTCCAGAAAAGTAATGCAATAGCCTCTAAATCAAATGGTGTGTTAATTGGCCCTACCGGGTATTATCGGCCGCTATTAAAGTCAGGTTATTAAAGTGTTGCACTAATTACAAATACTGATGCCTCAGGGCAGTGTCGCACCACAGTCGGTAGCGACTATAGAGGCTTAGGTTCAAGCTAGCTAGACAAACTGTAGGAATTACTTGCAATCACAGTAATGCATACTACGTTCCGCCAAGCATAAAGGTAGAACAAGAGGTCTACATTCAGAAGGAACAGTGTGGGTAGTGGAATTATATGGCAAACTCTAAGCGGGAGTCGCTTGCAAGTAATGAGCTCTTAGGCTCTGTATTCAGCAGTCGTTTTGACCAATACTCTCTTAAGCACTCTAAACAGCAGTCATTCTGAGCAATACACAATAAATCAAAAACACATGAGTGATGAGCGCAGAAAACGACAGTGTAAGCACTCTAAACAGCAGTCGTTCTGAGCAATACACAATAAATCAAAACACATGAGTGATAAGCGCAGAAAACGACAGTGTACAATTGGAAATGCAAGTATTTTACCATGACAATACACTTTAAGTTCCCTGAACAGCAGTCGTAAAAGAGCGACGCATATGTAAACCAAAACACATGCTTGTATAGTCTATAGCAGCAAACAACAGTAAACAAAAAGAAATACAAGCATAATATGACCAACAAGTTCTTATGCTATGACAATTTAGGGGAAAGGCCCCGATAACAGAGTTGCGATATGAGCAGGATCTACTTACACTAGGAGCGCACTCCTAACCAGGCACCAGCAGCAGCCGAGAGGGAGTTTAAAAATGGCGCCTTAAGGAGGGGGGTATAAATAACTTCCAGGCAGAAGTAAAAGGGAGGTGGGGAGGGGCAAGGAATACAAGCTAGTGGGGACAGCCGGAAGGTCCACAATCATATGATACAGGAGGTAAGGATGTACGACGGATCGCAGAGTCTAAGGGGAGGGAGAGAGAAATATGAATACACTAGTAGGCTAGGTGCGTGGGACAGAGGTTGCATGAGCAGTATATCATGGTAGATAGAGGCGGAGAAAGCAGGGAGAGAGGGGAAGGGAGAAAGGGAGGAGAGTGAATGAGAGATGCGATGATAGGTAAAAAGAGTAGGGTAGAGATAGCGTGAGTCGTGTAGTCCGATACGTAGAAGGGGAAAAACAGGGAGAGAAGGGAAGGTAGCAAGTAGTTGAGCGTAGTGTGAAGGAAAATGGATAGACCAACAAGCGATAGGCAAGATGGGAGACAGGGTGTAGCAGACCAGGAGAGGATCGAGAGCCTATCAGTGGAGCAAAGATTAGAGGAGAGTAAGTAGTGGCAGGGTAAGTAAGGAATACTATATATAATATGGATGGGAAAGTAAGAATGAAGATATTGGCAGAGTAAAGCAAGAAATAAGTGAGGGAAAAGTAGTGACAGTGGGGAGGGGACGCCCTCTAGTGGTCAATGCAGAGAATGCACGAGGCCAACTAGGTAGGTCTAGGGGCTGAGTAAGATAAAATAAGGAAGAGCTGGTGAAACCCAGGGAAGAGATGGGAGAGAAGTGGATGGGAGAAAAGAGAAGTGTCTAGGCTGCTGGCTGACCTGGCAGGGAGATAGCTTGAATAACTAACAAATAAATAGAGTTCTAATCAGTGGAGGCCCAAGTATTATCACACACACATACTTTCTTAGTATCCTCTGGGAGACTTTTTTCCTATGTCCAAGTGGGATTTGAGGCAGCAGAGCAGTATATTGCCTAAGCAAAATGTATGGATGAGGTAGGTGACCTTAGTACATTGAATGTATCCACCCAGGCAGGTCCCAAGGGAAAAACAGGGCAATAACAATTTCTTAGTATCCTCTGGGAGACATTGTTCCAATGTCCAAGTGGGATTTGAGGCAGCAGAGCAGTATATTGCCTAAGCAAAATGTATGGATGAGGTAGGTGACCTTAGTACATTGAATGTATCCACCCAGGCAGGTCCCAAGGGAAAAACAGGGCAATAACAATTTCTTAGTATCCTCTGGGAGACTTTGTTCCAATGTCCAAGTGGGATTTGAGGCAGCAGAGCAGTATATTGCCTAAGCAAAATGTATGGATGAGGTAGGTGACCTTAGTACATTGAATGTATCCACCCAGGCAGGTCCCAAGGGAAAAACAGGGCAATAACAAACTAGGAGCGCACTCCTAACCAGGCACCAGCAGCAGCCGAGAGGGAGTAGAATGGTATAATAAACATAGATAATATTTTAAACTGTGTTTCACCAGGTTTAGTATCCCATCCCTTCCTTTATGGTTGAAAGCACATTAGATGTGTTCTGCATTTTTGCAAATATGTTAATGTTTGTTTTATAAACATCTTAAGAAATTATATAGGACATTTAAGCACAACTGAAGTTAAATTGCATTGGATAAACCTGTTTGTGAGCTTTAGGATCTACAGAAAAGGGAAAGGGGAATATTATGTTTATCTGTATTTACTTAAGCTGTTAGTAACTCATCCAAATGAGATGTAATTATTAAGCCATTACTAACTTGCTCTCCTGGATTAGAGTTATGTTTGTGTTTACTGTCAATGTTCTTATATGAAGTAAAAAGTGTAAGGTTCAGTAAATCTCTGTAACAGCATGATATACATAAAATCAGACACGTCTGGGACAGAATAAGTAATAAACAGGAGTGCATAAAATGACTTCAGATAACTTGTGATGTTTCTTTCTGTAATATAAAAAATTGGGGATTCTGTTTTATGAGTTATAATGTGTTTATAGATTGACAGATTATTTTCTGTACCACAGAAATTGGTTTATGTTTAATAGATGGCACAATTTGCAAATAGAAGAGCCATTGGTTTATCTTATAATTTTGTGTCAGTGAAGTGGACACAGTGCTGCTTAACTTGCAAACAAATGTAACAATGTATCAAATAGAGCCCTAATTTTCAGTATGACTGCACCAATATCACAGACAAAGGGGATATCAGTGCCCAGGAAGGCAAACTGGTGTAAATTAGTGATCGGATATTAGATAAGATTATTTAATCTGTTTCATGAAATGAGAATGATCTCTAGTACCCCAAGGAAGCTTACAATAACTGACAGGTCATTATCTCAACAAGATACACTACAAGGTATCAAGATATAGATTTAAAAGTTTATACAAGATATAGAATGATTTATTAAACATTTTTAATAATAATAATACATGCTTCAGTTACAAAAATAATTAAATAGCAGAAAGTTGCTCATCCATTAACTAGTCGTAATTGTAACTGGTATATTTCATATAAGACTATCTTTAGTTATACAGATGCATTTCAACAAGCATACTCTCAAGTCTCTCATAATGCTATAATCTTTATAAAACACCAATGAGAGTTGATATTAATACCAAAGGCTTACGTGCAGTATTACTTCTATTGTTGTTAATTACTAAATTTGATATAACTGCATAAAACTGTTTATTAATAATCAAATGAATATTTACTCATTCAGTTCATTTGAGTTCTTATAAGTATAGAAATACACTAATGCCATATGTATATTATACTTAGTTGTCCTAGTACCTTTTGATAACATAACAATTTTGGATATTGTTTACATTAGACTATGTTTAAATACTCAGTTTTTATCTTAATTCTGGGAAATTGGTTGTGATTATAATTAATATGCAAAAGAAAAGGGAACACCACTACTGTAAAGATTTCTTAAATATGTTATTTTAACATAAGAGCTTCTTTAGAACCAGTTGGTCCATTTGTTTCATTACATTTATTCAGCTATACACATTTTAAACATCAAGATTACTTAACATAACGACTAAATGTATAACATGCATAAAGTCAAGATAGAAGATAAACTTATACTTGCTTACTTTTTATTTTGAAACTTAGTATTATATAAAATTCTTGTTTGTTTCTCTTTTACAGTGATTAGTCACCTTTACATTAGTAATACATTGATCACAATTGTTTGTTGTTGATTTAATTATTAGTTTATAAGAGAAATTAAAGCCTGAATGGAAGAACAGTAAACATCATAAACTACTTAATTTATAAATTATTCTCCTATAATAATTGTTATCTTAAGTGCTCGGAAAGAGTAAAGACTGTGGTTAGGATGGTTAGACTAATAGATTTATATTTGTCTGATAGACTAGGAATGTCTTTCATTCCATGTTTCGAGTGGCATAGAATTCTCATAAGTGCAAATTTTGTTAATAGGTTTTTATTCAATTATTTTTCAAATGTTAAAATGCTTGACCAAAAGTCTTTACTATCAATATTCATGAAAAAAACATTGTTGATTAAGATAATTAGAAATTTACTAATTTATATAGAGTTAAATACACAGGAGGAGTATTTGGTACTTAGAATGTTAATAATACAATTTTTTTTTAAATCCTGACAAGGACTTAACATTGGTGTCTTTAAATACTAATGGCTTAAACAATCTGGAAAAGAGATCCAATTTATTAAAGTATCTAAAACTAAATAAAACTCAAGTAGTTTTTCTTCAAGAAACCCATTTTAAAATAAATGACACATGTATATGGGATCCTAATAAATGCAGAATAATAGTGCAATCTCCCTATAAATCAAAGACTAGAGGAGTAACAATTCTTGGGAAAAAGACATCATTAAGCCCAGAAGTTATCTACAAACATGTAGACAAAGACAGAATTATTGCTATAGTTATACTAAAATTTAGTAACAGAATATGGACATTAGTGAATTTATATCGGTTCCCTGGTATGGGGAGGTAGGTCTAGTCAAGAAGAATTTAAATCTCATTACAACTATCTCTAAAGGTAATATAATAATAGGAGGTGATTTGAATTGTATTACAGATGTCACAGAAACCACAAATAAGAAATCCCCTCATCTATCATCCACAGATAAACTACTAAAAAAATAGACTGAGACATTCAAATTAAGAGACACTTATGATGCTATAGGACCTAATTCATTGCTTTTTTCACATCAACACTATAGATATGGTACCCAAACCAGAATAGACAAAATATATGTATCTCAAGATCTAGTTTCAAAAATCTTGAATTTCTCGATACAGTCATGTCCATTTTCAGATCTCAGCTCCCAAGTACTGGAAATTCACATAGAATTTAAGCCATGAGTTATTACTTGTAGGATTCCTTCATACATTACAAAAATCAAAGAATTTAACCTTGGCTAATTTTTGAATTTCAGTTTTTTTCTAGAGATTAATTACAAACCAGAAATAAACATACTTATGATATGGGATTCATTAAAAGCCTATATATGTGGTAAAACCATCAGCTGGTTCAAAAATAAAGTTAAAGAATGGGAATCAGAATTACAGGAATTACAAAATCAACTTTTACTACTTAAGTCCAATAAGAATTTAACTGATATGGACAATAAAAAGAAAATAGAAGAAGCAAATAAAAAGCATAATGAAATACTATCCCATAAAACTAATTTAGCCTTAGAGAGATTAAAAATAAACTCTTATGCTACTTCTCCAAAGTATCTACATAATCTATCTATGAAAGTTAAAATGCAATCGAAAACCAATAACATTGTTAGTATATTACATGAGGGAAGGAAGAAGAAAGTCTCAGACATATGTGTTATTTTAGATTCTTTTAAATATCATTATGCTGAACATCATAAAAGCAAAATAGGCATAACAGAAAATTGAAATCTAGAAAATATAAGCCCCAACATAAAAAAATTCTGAAGAACTAAAGTTAGAATTATAGAAACCAATAAGACAGAAAGAATTTATAGACAAGATCAAAGAAAGCAAATCTAATAAGGCATCAGGGATAGATGGTTTAATCATAGAATTTTATAAATTATTTCCCAACCTTTCTTGAAGTCCAATCAGTAGCAAGAATCCCACCTTCATGGAGATATTATTTAATTACCCCTATCTTAAAAGAAAATAAAGGCCCTAATCAATGTAACTCTTACAAACCAATATCTTTGTTGAATAATGATTATAAAATCTTTATGTCAATAATGGTCAACAGAATGAAAATCCCTCTGACTAAAATAATTAATAAAGATCAAACTGGTTCTATATATAATAGGTATACTCAGAATAATATCAAAGGGATACTAACACTAACTGATTATTTAAATAGAGGAAATCAAGAAGCATTAATATTTGGTCTAGACATAGAAAAGACCTTTGATTAATTAAACTGTGACTATTTAGTTAAAGGTTTGCATATATTTGACTTCCCTGTCTCCTTTATCACACTTATAAAGAAAGTTTATGAGAATAACTTTGCATTTGTCAAACTAGGTCCCTTTACCTCTGAGGCAATTCAGATCAATAGAGGTACTAGACAAGGATGTCCCATGTCACCTATTTTGTTTGCACTGGCCATAGAAATTCTTGCAAATCTTAATATGCAATAATTCAAAGATAAGAGGTATAGATGTATATAATGAATATAGTTCCAAAATAATGTTGTTTGCTGATGATGTGCTTCTCACTCTGCCCATCTCGAAAGAAGTATTAAATGAAATAGACTTGTTAATAGGAAACTTCCAAAAACTCTCAGGCCTTTACTTTAACAAATCAAAATCAAAGTTATTGTTGTTAAATAAAAAAGAGAAGGTACAGGCATCTGTAAACCATATTGCTGTTAAGCAAATTCCAGTTTTAGACTATTTGGGGGTAGTACTGTGTAAGAATACGGTAGAGGTACTAAACACCAATTACACAAACATCATAGAATTAATCAAAACATTGGTGAATAAATTGAATAATATGCTTATAACATTTGAAGAAAGATTACAACTGATAAAAATGATCTTACTACTTAAAGTATTGTATATAGCACAGTCTCTTATATTACTACCAGAAAAAAAATTCCTTAAAGAAATTACGTCAATTTTCTTAAAATTTGTATGGTACCCCAAAAAAATAGAGTGGCATATTAGGAACAAGGGGGACTAAAGTTTCCAGATCTTCAAACATACATAAGGCTTCCATACTCAAAACGGTGATAGAATGGGTAAATCCTAGATACTCTTCTAATTGGAAATAGTTACATTCTAGCATTCTAAAGAACAACAATGATTTATCAAAAAATCTTCAGTCACAGATAAAGATAATAGAATATAGTACTATTTGAGTATAAACTTACAATATAACATAACAAAACCAACCAAATTAAATCTAATACATCATATTTTGACATCTTTAGGAAATGTATTAATATGAATATGGACATTTGGTCTGCATTACTAACTCAATTTAGTATTACAAGGAATTTCCCTGACAAAGTATATAGAGATTTTTATTTAATGGGGAAATAGGAACTGAATATGATGGTTTCATTGTATAAAAAAATCAACAGACCTTGGAAACACAACACGTAATGTCAGCCTATGGATTAACTTCAAATGATTGTTTAATACAGAAGAGCTTTTTAACATACTCTTAAGGAGCTATGTAGAATAGTAAGCAATTCATCCTTTAAAAGTACCCCAAGATTCATAATTTGGCTGTTTGAAATAATTGATAATAATGCTAATACAAAAAATGAGTTATGCTTATATAATGTATTAATTGCTTACAAAACAGCTCCTAAAGTATCTTATTGGCAATATTTAACTAAAGGTATACAGACTCCTTTATCACTACAAGATAAGACAACTATCTTACTGTCAGTTAAACTAACATCCCATTCACAATATTGGAGAATATTTCAATGGAAATATCTACATAGATCGCTTTTAACACCTGAAAAAATTTCAAAGATAAACTCTTCCAGTAATAGTTTATGCTGGAGATGCCAATCATTAGTTAATGCAGACTGATCCCATGTTTTTTATGATTGTACCAGTATTAAAACATATTGGAATGAGATTAACAGTTTCCTACAAGTAATATATACAGATAAATTTGGTTTGACTAAATCTTTAATCTTATTAAATGTAATTAATGGTCCTCACTTGAAAAAGCGGGACTTGTATTTAATATGAACTATATTAGCAATAGCTAGAAAATGTATAACCAGAAGATGGAAATCCAGCACAGCGCCTACCATGGAGGAATTTCTATGTCTACTGAAGAAGTCTATATTAATGAAGATCAAAACTAAAGAATTAAGAATCTATCCCAAGCCATTAGCTAATAACCCATTGAGAAAGGTTTTGACATTAATTGACACCATGCAATTGAAATCAGACTCATCATCATCATCATCATCAGCCCCCTTTTTCCCATTTTTCTACATGGGGGGTCAGGGTATCATGTTAACTGTCGCCAACTCTCTCAATTCAGTGCCACACTCCTGCCTTCTTCAACACTCATGCCTGACTGTCACAGATCTTCTTTCACACAATCCATCCACCTCTTTACTGGATGTCCTCGCTTCCTCATACCTTCTTTCTGTCTGTTCAAAATCTTCCTCACCAGATTGTCTTCTGCTTTTCTACACATGTGCCCAAACCACCATAATCTGTTCTCTTTGACCTTTCCTGCAATTGGAGCTACTTTGGCTTCTGTTCTTATGTCCTCATTTCTTCATCTGTCCCACAGTGTGCATCCTACCACCTTTCTCAGGTACTTCATTTCCATCACCTCTAGCTTCTTCACCTGTTCTGCTTTTACTGCCCAGGTTTCTGTACCATACAGTAGTACTGGTTGCACCACTGTCTTGTACACCTTACTTTCAGCTTCTTTGGCATTCTTCTGTCATAGACTACACCTGACAATATATGCCAGTTGGCTGCAGCCCCTCTGATTCTAGCTTTTATGTGACCAGATGGCTTAGATGTGACTAGATGGATTAGTGGTTAAGGTCTTCATCTCCCATGCACAAGGTATAAGGTTCGATCCTGACCTCCAACCAATGCCTGTTTGGAGTTTGCATGTTCTCCCTGTGTCTCTATGTGGTTTCTCCAAAAAACATGCTGAGTGTTTCCATCTCAAACTCACTAATGAATGGAGCTGTGGGCAGCAGCACAGACTCTACATGGTGCCCTATAGGGGGAACAGTCGTACAGACCAACCACTTTGGGCATCTACTGTGGTGCGCAGTATCCTCAAGATAGGAGAACACGACTCACAGTCTGTGCACTGTGGCAGGGCTAGCCACTCAATGGTGTAAAATATGGCTCTAGGTGATTTGGCTATGTGGAATCAGACTCTTCCTGATAATTTAAATACAATGTATTAAGATCATTATCTTTACATATACCTGTTGTTATCTTAATCTATTTGTCAGGCTAATCATAAATGTTGTATATAGTTAAGTATTTTATTTAATGTAAACAATCATTATTATGTTATATCTTCAAAATAAAAAAATTATTTGAGTAAAAAAAAGAGAAATCTTGATGAGTGGATGGGTAATAGAAGGTTCACCCTGGGAATCACTCCAGTCATTCTACTTAATAGAGGCACTGGGAACTAACGTCAGGCAGCATGATGTCAGGGCACTTCTATGGGCTAGGCTTGTAAAGGCTCCAGGGCCATTAGCCTAGTACACACCTATGAACCTATGAACCTTGGGAGCTAAGGTTGGATCAATTTTAGGGACCAGCTGGATTATTCCTTGAGATCCTTAAGACATAGTTGAAAATTTAACAGTTCATCTCACTGACCTGCTCAAGAGATTATTAGCTTAATGGTAGATACACAGAGACTGACAGTGTGTCTGTCTCTACACAAGAGAGGGTCTAAAGCAGCTGTTGTCAAATGCTGAGGCAAATGTCCCTGTGGATGCCTGCATCTGTTTACAAATGCATTTAATCAAGTCTAATAAAGTATATTTCAAATGATAACTGGTCAGCAGTGATGTTATAAGGAATCAAGCTAAATGTAGACAAATAGTCAATGTGTTGTGTGTGTGTGTGTGTGTGTGTGTGTGTGTGTGTGTGTGTGTGTGTGTGTGTGTGTGTGTGTGTGTGTGTGTGTGTGTGCACTCAGCAGTATGTTTATGTTGAGGAGGCATATTTCTTTTGTGTGGAGAGACCCAAAGAATTTCTTTTATATCTAGGGCAGGTTCAAAGCATCTGATTTCATTGCCCCACATTATGATATAGCTTGAGGGTGTGGTATGAAAAAGCATTCCTGACAACTGTAACCCTGACTTTGCTGGTAAAAAGATACATGCTTGAGGGATAGGTTCCTGACCCAGAGACCCCCCAGACTCTGGAATAGACTGCCCATACATGTCAAGCACAGCGCCTTTTTGGCCCTCTTCAAATAGAACCTTGATGATTGGATGGGAGAAAGGAAATTCACCCCGGGAATCACGTCAGTTGCCCTGCTAAACAGGGGTCCAGGGAAGTAAATAGTGTGGGAAGAAATAGCCAGGGAATTGTTATGGCTAGGCCTGTATAGGCCATAGGGCAGATAGCCTAGTACCAACCTTTGAACCTATGAACTAAGAAAAAAAGCTAATTTTTTTGTCTTTTTTTTTGCAAATTAAACTAGGCTGTGGAGTATACGCGTATTTCTCAGCTCACTATCCCCCATCACCACCACCTTTCTTCCACCCCCCCACTGAGTATACATCTCTCTGTTTAGTCTTTGTATCACTTTGGCACCTAACTAACTTCAGAAAAGTGTGCTAAAGGATAAGACTTTGGTGTCTGTCTCCTTTCTTTTCTAAACCAAGGGTTCACTTCATACATTATCAACAGCTGTCTTTACTCACCCAGTCTCTCCACTTTAAACACTGTTCTCCTCACTGATAAACTTAAGTGCAAGTCCAACTGATATTCTCATTCCCACACAACCCCACTTTCTTTACAGATATACTCTTACACACCACACCCCTTCCTCCTATCCAGCCAATCAACCTCTCGAACTAATCTAACACCTACTTCACTCCTATAACCACTCCCACCTATCTCTCCTCCCTTACATTCTCACTATCCCCCCCTCCCCTCCTCACTAACTCCTACTTTTCATCTCTAATGACACCCTCTCTGCTTACACTACTCTTATTCACTGCATTCTTGACTCATCTACCACACTTCCCTCTCCCTACCTATTATCCGGCCATGTGGCTACTCTATTGCTTCACCACCTTTCTCTTCTTCCTCTCTCTAACAACCTTTTACCATTCATTGCTCTATCAATCTCCCTCCCATACTCTCCCCTATACTCCTAACACTCATACTATCTCTTACCCACAATTAATCTCACCATCTCTCTTCCCTGTTTTACTATCTGACCTCTTCATTCAAAGTTCCTACTTGTTCTAACGCATCTCTCTCCTCTGATCAGAAACCTAGATTTCCTACTACCCTGAACCTACTCTCTGCTCTTCTCACTTTCTTTGACACTCTTGTTTTGGATGGAGACATCCACCCCAACCCATGGCCTTCCACCTCTTCCTTGCAGAATATCATTATTCATACCCCTTCTCCTCACTTACCCCTTCCTACCAGTAATTCCCCTTCCAAATCTCTAAACATTTTCTCTCTAAATATTCATAGTATTGTAAATAAAGTAACAGACCTGCATTCCTGGATATCTAACACATCTCCTCACATTCTTGCCCTGTCAGAAACATGGTTGAAACCCCACATCCTTAACACAGAAATCCTACCTCCAGGTTATAACAGCTTTCTCTCAGATAGAACCAGTAAATGGGGAGGAGGGGTTGCTATCCTCTACTCTGAGCTACTTAACCTGTCCTCTCTCTCCATAACTATTCCCAGCTTCTCACCTGCTGAAATACTCATCGTAAATTGTCACCTCCACCCTCACAAAAAATTTGCCATAGTCTCTATATACATTCCCCCTGGTGATAATATTCCCATCCTAGAGAACTTCCTGTCCTGGATCACTCACCATATCCCTTATGAAATTATCATACTTGGAGACACTAATATAGACTAGACTAAACTGTCCCCCTCATCCCCCACCCATAGTCTTAACCTTCATGGTTTTCACCAACAAATTTCCACTCCTACTAGAATAAACAAAAACTTCTCATCCAGACCCAACCTTGACTGGATCCTTACTTCAGTTCCTCACCTCTATCATAATCCAGGTATACTTCCCAACTCATTGAGTGACCACTCTCCAACCTTCATACACAGATTCACCCAACACTCACGTAAAGCCCCTACTTACAGGGTATACTGAAACCTTACCCACTTCAACCCACATACTTTTAACTCTAAACTATCAGGCATTAATTGGTCCTTCCTCTATCTCCTCCCTCTCAATGAGGCAGTAAATTCCTTCAGTAACATTTTCCTTGACACACTTGATTCTGTTGCTTCATCCAGATAAATCAGAATCAAATCCAATTATGTCCCCTGGCTAACAAAACAAACCCACTCAATCATGCACAAAGGAGATTCTTCCTGGAAAGCCTAGGTTAAAAACAAGTCCCCTCTCTTACTGCAGACATACAGAGAGCTCAGAAACCTGGCTAAAAACTTGTCAACAAAGACAAGATAGCTTTCTTTCCTCTAACCAAAGTAGCCCACACAAAAATCCACAAAATTTCTGAACCACCATAAACAACCTACTCCACCCAGGTAACCCCACTACTCCCAACCCCTTTCCAAATACCACTGCTTCTGAAACTGCCTCCCTCCTTAAAAGCTATTTCATAGAAACTATTAAAAACCCCACACTTAATACACAAAACAGTGCATCTCACTCAACACCTCCACTACACAATAACAAAACTCTCCCCAACTCTTTTTCTTTCCAACCAGTCCCAAGCACTACAATCAAATCTCTCCTTAACAAACTTAAGCCCTGCTCTCTCTCAGCAGACCAACTACCCCCTCATTTCCTAAAAATAGTTGCACAAACCATCGCCTACCCTGTCTCTACTCTTATTAACCATTCCATCTGAGAAGCCCTGGTCCCTGACATTTGGAAATTATTCTATACTATCCCTCATCACAAAGGTGGCAACTCTACAGATCCCTCTAACTTTAGACCAATTGCTATCCTGTCCCTGCTATCCAAAATCTTGGAAAAGTGCATCCATGTTCAGCTACTCAAACACCTTCTAGATAACAATCTCCTCACTCCTACCCAGCATGGCTTTAGGCCCCACCATAGCACTTCTAATGCATTACTGTCATTTACACAAATAATAGCTGAAGCCCATGACAATAACCTTCTCATCTCCAGTCTTTTCCTCCATCTTTCAAAGGCCTTTGATACTGTCTCTCATTCTAAACTTTAGACAATAACCTCCTCCGTCAACTGGTTTTCTAGCTATCTCTCCAGCAGATGGCAATCTGTCCAGTGGCAAACTGTCTTCTCGCCATTCCTCCTTGTTAATACTGGATTTCCCCAAGGCTCAATTCAGGCCCCCCTCCTGTTTAATATATTCACTAATAAACTTTACTCTGCTACTAACCTCTCTACACTTCTACAGTAAACTGACGACTCCACTCTCATTACCTCTGTCCACAACATCCCTGATCTACTATCTCTCACTCAACAAACCTTTTCTTTTGTTGAAACTTGGGTTTCTGGTAATCAACTCATATTAAACCCCCCCCCCCCCCAAAACAACAAACTCTTTCTGTTCCTCCCTAAAACACTTCCTTAGCAGAAAGTCTCTTTCTCTATATCCTCTCTCAACAACACCATTATTAAACCTGAACCCCATACTAAACTACTTGGAGTTATCATTGACAATGAATTAAAATTTGATATTCATATTCAGCAAAGTATAAATAAGACCCACCGGAAACTTTGACTTCTCTTTCCTAATCAAAAATTTCTGTCACCCACCTCCAAACCCTCCTTCACTGAGGCCCTACTCCTACCCTGCCTTCTTTATGCTGCCCCTGTCCTTACTCATGTTCAAATATCTCTTATCACTAAACTAGAGCAAACCTATAACAAAATTGTCAGATGTGCCGCCAACCTTCCTTACAAATCTCACCACTGTCTTGTTCTTAAGTCACTCTAATGGCCAGAATTCTCTAACCAGCTACTTATACCCCAGCTACATATTCCATACTCCATCCTGTATGAACCCTCATCCTGTCCCTACATCTCCAATTTAGTCTCCTTCTATAACCCCCCTCGCCACCTCTATACCACCAGTAAACACCTTCTTCAGTTATACAAACCCAACAAAAACATTGGTAAGACCCTTTACAAATACTTTGTAGCCCATGTTTGGAACTCACTCCCTCTCAACATAAGAAGCATTCAGCATAAACACCTGTTTAAGAAAGAACTTAAACTTTTCCTCCTGAAGACTTGGTCATGCCCTTGTCAAACCCCCACTTGAACTAGTCTCCTCTCTTCTCATTGTATCTGCTTTTCCCTAACAGCTCTTTTTCCTCCTTGTACTTGCTCTAGCAAAGTGTATTCATACCGTAGTCCTAGCAAACGTTATTCATACTGTACTCCTAGCAAACTGTATTCATACTGGACTCCTAGCAAACTGTATTCATACTATACTCCTTTGTGCAATATTCTCCAACCCTTTGAATTGTTACTTGGCCTATGCTATATAATGTTCTCAAATTTTGAAATTGTACTTGTTAACTGTTATTTTACCTATGCATTGTACTGATGTGCACAGCTTTTTGACTTGTACTATACTTCTGTGACCCTACTTTAATATTTTGTAAATATCATAATTACTTGTATTATTTCTGGAGCTTTTCTTCTTGGGTCTCCACTCAAAATGGGCCCTGGCTCAACTGGACTTACCCTGTTAACAAATTTCAATAAATAAATAATAAATAAATAAATGTTTAATGAAGGGTAATAACCTTCAGCACAAAAAGAAGGTATTGTCAGACTATCCTATTGCTGTGTAAAAGAGCTTAACAGGTGGGATATCAATCAATGATCTTTACCTGGGTTGTATTTTAGTAAAATGTTTTTCTTCAGTGTTATCACCACTAGACATAAGACTGGAAATAAAGAACAGGTAAATATCTTGATAACATGGTTTGTATGACCAAGTCTAAATGGTTCTCATTTCAGTGAAAACAGTCACTACTGTAAATAAAGGCCTTTATCCTCTGCACCCCTAACTAATATGCATTCTTAGTTTTAGTGAATAACATCAAGGCCTATTGGCCACCAAGGAGCTTGATAGTTCTGATGCCATAGTGGAAGATACAAACACCCCTGTAGTTATCCTAAACACCCCTATAGTTATCCAGTTCTTTCTTGAAGGTATCTATTCATGGGCTAAATTTAACTGGCAGGAAATTTATTCCAGAAGAGTAGAAGTCTTTGAGATATGTAATGTTTCTCAGCACAACTGATATTCACTTTTATTAAGGCTGATTGTCCTCTAATTTATTTATATGTAACACTTGTGCAACAGATAAGAGAACTAGTTTGAAGACCCTTTTCAGCCATGATCTGTGTCAAATGGTAAGATATTAAACAAACAGTTTTTTGTTACAAATCTTAGAACATACAAAAGTGCAGCATATCTGATTCTACCTTTGACTTCCTCATATAGATGTGTCTTCTCCTCACCATCCTGAGAAACTCAAACTATTAGTTTTACTGTTTTCATTCTCAAAATTCTCAGCTTCTTTTGCTCTACCCCATTTGGTCTCATTGCAACAGTCTTATCTGTACTCATTTTCTGCCAGTGCGCCTTCAGCTATGCATTCCATTCCCTTGCCCTTTGCTGAAGTTCTTGCTCAGAGTTTGCTTGCAATGGCACATCATCTGCATACAACAACTTTGTTGATCTGTCCCCTCTGACCTGTTTGCTAATGTAATTTATTACCAGTATGAACAGCGGTGGTCTCTGAACTGAACCCTTATGCACACCCACTCCCACTGGGAACCCCTCTGTGAATCGGAACATTGTTTGTATTAGTATCATTGGGTACTTGTAATAGCCTGCACTAATTCTACCTATCTTTCCAGGACTTTCAACCATTGCAGGTTTGCCTGAATCAGCTTTCTTGAGTCCTCATCATATGTTTTCTCCAAGTCTAGGAATGCTGAGGTAGACTTTTTCCTCATCTACAGCTTCCTTTCCACTATCTATCTCACTACAAACATTGGGTTGGTCGTGCTGCATCTTGGCCTGAATCTGAACTTACTTTCTACCACTCTGTGCATTTGTTCATCAGTCACCCAGTATTTTCATGCAGAATGATGGGAGTTTGATACCTCTGCACTGCCCACAGTTCCAAATGCCCCCTTTGTTACCACTGCACTGCCCACAGTTCTAAATCCCGCCTTTGTTACCTCTGCACTGCCCACAGTTCTGAATGCCCCCTTTGTTATTGTACATTAACACTAGAATACTTACTCTATTGTCATCTGGGATATGCCTTTTTCTCTACCCCACTACGAGTACCTTCAGGATCCATTTCTCATGTGATTCACCCAACATCTTTATCATGTCTGCCATGACTTCATCTGACCCTGTTGTTTTCCCTGACTTCATTTTCCTTAGTAATGTTCTTCTTCATCTTTCATCATAAGCTGTGCATGGATCAATACAGCAGCTGTGGTGTTTTCTTCATTCAGAAGATGCTGGAAGCTCTCCTTCTGTCTGCCTTTGATGTCCTGTGGACTGATGAGCAGTTTGCTGCTAACATCTGTTATGAATATTGTTTGATGATGATCTTTATCTTTCTGTTTTTATCTTCCAGCCTGATAGAATTTCTCTGTGGCAAATGCTGAGTCATCTTCCAGAAGTTGGTAAAGTGTCTCTGATGCTTTCTTCTTTGCTAGTGCAGTCGCTCTCCTCGAGTCTTTTTAAGCCAGACAGCATTCCTTCCTAAACTTGTCTGTCATCTCTATCTCTCATTTTTCCTGTACTCCTTCTCTTTTACTAACTTCTTGGACTTTTTTATTCCACCACCAACTTCTCTAATGTACCTTATTTCCATACCTGGCTTGGCTGGATATCTGTTCTATTGTCTTCTCACATGCTGTTAGAAAGTCACTTGATTTAAAAGACATGATTTTTTTTCATAAAAATATTAATTTGGTAACTATGCAAATGAATGGCTGTACCTCAAACCCCTTAATGGGTATGACATGGACAAAGGGCAAAAGGGCAGGAGTTAATGCAATATATATATAGATATAGATAGATAGATTGATATAAAAAGATTTTTTTATATTTATATATATATATATATATATATATATATATATATATATATATATATATATATATATATATATATATATATATATATATATATAGAAGCATAAACTTCCATCAATCCTATAATAACTGACTCCTACACACTGAAATGTTTAAACATTGATCTGTAAAAGATCAAAAAACATTCACAATGTTTTTGCAGGGGGAGCAAATCCCCTTACAGCCCCCATGTTGGGAGCTGCACCACCCACACTCCCTGCTAAATATATGCACCAACTCTGAGATCACACTATAGTGAGGAAAGGACATGCTCTCTGATCCCCACAGTAGCTCAATCTCACACTGACAAAGCTGTTACACTTCAGTCAGATGAAATACAGTCAGCAGTACTGTCTCTCTGCATTCAATGGGCTGGTTTTTCAATGAAAGTTGCTGCTCTCATAGGCACACACACACACACACACACACACACACACACACACACACACACACACACACACACACATATAGATGTCATTATGAGTAGCCATTTAAAAAACTGTTATAGAGGGTCAGAATATGCTTAGTAAATCCATGTGGGCATGAAGAGAACTCTACGCAGACAGTGATCTTTGGTCAGGACACAGATCTAAACCCAACACTGTGAAGCAGACATCAGAACCACTGAAACACCGTGCAAGATGAAATCTGCTTCTATTAGAACCATGCAGGTAAAGGTCAATAAGTAGAAGGTGTGCAGAATCTGTACCTGTTTGTTTTGTTTACATTATACTATATACTACCCCAACTAATATACTCTATAGGCATACCATTGTTGCGATTATCATTATCTTATCATGATGATCTAAACTGGTGTCACCTTTGAGTCCACGGACCACAGTGGCTTCACAACATTGGTCAGAGATGCATCTTATTTTATCTACTTGTTAAATATGGTCTTTAAAAAAATTGAAAAGGTTTTACTTGACCTTTTTAAAAACGTACACAAAATTCTGAGTACCATTCATAAACTTTGAAAAACACACAGTATAGTTGGTATGCTGTACAACAGTACACATAGTCGTATGACATTTCTACAAAAAGGTACAACACGGAGAAGTCCTTGCACACAGTGTTACCCCACTGTGTAGTCATAGTACTCCATGTATGCAGCACACATGTAAAGGATTACATCCCCCATCATATGCACTAAGCACAATACCAGCTGCATAAAGGCTGGTATCCAAATATGTGATCTATGGCACTCCAAAAACATACTGTGCATTCAGAGACCATTGTGCATGTTACCACAGTGACCCCTCTTCATTGCTAGCATATTGCTTAGCACAGACAGCTGAGGAACCTATCAGAGCTGCAGCATAAGGGAAAACATATTTTTGTGTGGTAGGAAAATTCCTCTTAGCAGTGGGGTTCTTCATGGTGCAGACCTCCTACCTAATATACTGACACCTTTTCCAGACCTCAGACAGTGCCATTGCTGAGCTGCTTCCAACAAGAGATCCAACAGCATAAGAACCACAGTATGGTAATGACCATAGAGTCACAGCCAGGCCTAACAAGTCACACTTTTTCATGAATCACTCCTAAACTTGAAAGCAGAGTATAGTAGGGCTGTGAATAACAACTTAGTAAGGTCTAATATAATTTACCGATTCACTATTTTCAGCCTCACTGTCTTACTATATAGCATTTCCCCTATCAGGAGTGCTAATCCATACAGTATAACATTGTACTATGTTTATCTGTAAGCTAGTCATACAGGCTGAATGGTGTCTATACACATCATTGCATTGCCACAATCCATTTCCACGCAACTGCGGTGGTGGTGCTGCGGTAGCGTTGTCGCCTCACAGTTAGATGTTGCCCGTTCGATTCTCAGTTAGAGCGTCTTCTGTGTGGCAACATGCGTGAATGGGCATTCCTTCATTGAAGGTTGTGCATTAGGCCCGGTAAGCCAGCATGTAAAAATCTACTGCTAATCATTAGCGGAACGGAGTTCCGCTGTGGCGACCCCTAACCGGAAAGCTGAAAGACACAACAAACAGCCACAAACAGTGGCATACTAACCATAGTGCACAGATAGCATGCATGCAGTTGCAAACTGTGTTAATTAATAACCTGATTGTTTAGACTTCTAGAATTAGTTATTTTCATTTTGTTTAATAATATCATAACACTACCTTCTGAGACATAAGATGACATGTTTTTTAAATTTGCATGCACACCTTCTAGGCTTTTGGGTTTTTCAAAGTTTTTACAAAATGTGTCTATTCAAATAGGTCAGATACTGATTTAGAATCAGTGGACGCCTTATTGTTTATTATCAGAAAGCTGCATTTTTATTATTAAAGCTGTAGAATGGCGTATTGTTTATTAGACTGTTGCAGTTTTATTATTAAAGCCGTAGAAGCAGTCTGTTAATGGATAGAATATAAATATTCAATTCCATTTTCCATACCCCTAAAGAATAAAGTTAAGTGGCATTTTTATTTACTTACTTACTATTTATTCACCAGGTTGGTGGGCTGGTTCATTGATCCTTTTCAGCCATGAGAATGTCTCACTGAACAGCACTAGATATGCAATATAAAATATAAAATAAACATAGAAAGAAAAGTATAATTAGGAAAAAGCAAGTCATGGTATACAATACCTGTCAACTGTCCAGACTTTCCCAGAATGTCCAGATTTGTGTCTCATATTTTTGGCCTGTTTTGCTTAAAATCTGTGATTTTCTAGATTTTTTGTAACAAATCAGTGAGGACTGAATTCTGTAAATAATGACATGCATTTAATTTTCAGACTTCATATCCTTCGAAAAATGCATGGTAACACAAGACCTTTTATTTTAGCAACTTTCTAAGTTTATTAGAGCAATATTTAAAATGTGTCCCTATTTTTGGGGCTTTGTCCCCCATTATTTTGGCTTTGTGCAGATTTTTTTGTACTAAGAGGTTGAGAGCTATTAGTACAATGGCAATAAACATGAGTACATAACAAGTACAAATACACCAGCAAATAACACAAGTTATAAACCAAAGTTATGTGCACCTATACAACACAGAAACACATCAGATACTACTTACAGCAACTTGTAAGGATTCAGGTACACAGGTCCAGGACTGACAACTTGAACTGTTACCTGGTGTTAACCACTGTCACAGTTGGAGGTACACTGAGCTGCTTTAAGAAGATGGTCTGGTCTGAAAGTATGTTTAAAGGTCTCAGGTGTGTTTTGGGTTTATACTTCTGTGGAGAGGTGGTTCCAAATGGTAGGACCAAGTCTACAAAATGTTTTTTCCCAGGTAGCAATTTTGAAGCATGGATGGATGGGGGAAAGACTATCATTTTGGGAGCTTCTAGGTGTAGTTTTTGATATCTAAATATGAGTGCTGTTTTCACAGCACTCATATTTTTCACAAGTTTAAGATTTTGAAAATCAGAGTGTTAGGGACAAAGGTGGACCTATCTGCTACTAATATCCACTTGGTGACATTAAGTAGATTGCAGAGGTATACAGAAACTTCCCTGCTGATTACAAGGAGGAAATGGTTAGTTAAGTACATCTTTAATTTTTAGTTAGTAGTTTCTAATGATGTGCACAGTGACAGTGAAGGATTACAGTCTGGAACCTGATTGTATTAGAGGAAGACCCCAGCTTGGGAAGAATATTAAAACATAGACAAAGATAAAAGGCATGCTCAACAGGAGAAAAGATGAAAGGACTGCATACCCTTCCAAACATAAAAGGTATAAGTCATCTGCAAATGGACTGACAAAATGAGGGATTTTTTTTTAATATGGGGATGATATATTTTAGTATGGGTGGTTGGAACTGAAAATCATAGTAGAAATCAAAGAAAGAAGGGTTCTTGGTGGAAGAAATAGGTGTCAGGGATGTACAGGCAGGATGTGGAAGAGGAATGCTAATGTGAAATGTAAACTAAAAACCAGGACAAGAGTCGGGGGATGTGCACAGCTGATTTTTCCTGTTTCAAGAGTAATCTGACTTGTGTGTAAATCTTCCACAAAGTTTCAGCATTTTTTTTTATCTGAGAGGCTGTGTGTTTATGAGACAGGATGCTTTTGAAGATTTGGTCTTCCATTTGTAGCCACTGTAAAGCCTGGCAACTTTAGCTAGTCATAAACTCTCTGTACATTTGATGGTGGGCAGTGCTTTGGCCCTAAGTTTATGAGTCTATAGGTGAAGGTGTTCTGGATAGATGAGTTGCTTCAATGTGCACAGCCATGTGTGTGTGTGTGTGTGTGTGTGTGTGTGTGTGTGTGTGTGTGTGTGTGTGTGTGTCTGTATGTGTGTCTGTGCTTGAGTCTAGTACAGTGGAGATCAACAGAAGAGAACACTGGTACTTATTTAAGAAAAAGATTTAATTTAGCTAAAGGTCCGAAAATCTTAGGTTGGTTCTAATTAGAACTGCAGTCCTTGCATGGCAGTAGTCACTAAGTACAGATTATTGGAAAGTTTGACTGTGCTAAATTAGAAACCTTAAATGACCATCTGGTTAAGATCTAGTCAAGTACTTACTGACTAATACTAATGTGGTTATAATGACAGACCACTAAAACTAGCTGGATTAGTCTAAACATGGAGTAGGCTGATTGGGAAAGACTGAAGCATGTGAGATCAGCTAAGATTAAAGTCTACAGTGATAATGGGATTACACCTAATCATCAGAAATGCATGGTTGTTAAAATGTAAAGATGAGCAGCAAAGAAAGTCAAATTCCATTATCATCCTATGTGCCTCAGCAAATGCCACTGCTATTAGTCAATGTTTGCAGCTATTGTGACCAGAAGTAAAACACTTCATCTTGGATAAGTGTTAAGCTTGTCAATGCAGGGTGCTTAATAGCTGGCCAT
>NC_056741.1:1201223418-1201425918 GCF_019279795.1 Protopterus annectens
CCTGACTGATACCTTTCAACAATGAGATACCTTTTATGTTTTGTAAGCTCTCTGCGAACCATGGCTTTTGCTGTAGCAGGAAAATCCTACAAGATCAGCTGAACTTTTTTGGGGGGTTAATCAGAGTCTCTTTAATTGATAGCAGCTGTTTACCCAAGAACACTGAATGCTGTAACTGAAGCAAAACTTGCTTCAACAAAGTATTAGTTTAAGGGTGTACATGCTTATGCAACCAGCTTATTGTAAGTTTTTTATTTTGTTATATTTTCCCCCAAAAGATTTGCTTGTTTTTCAATTGAATTGTACAGGTTATAGGTCACATTAAAGGTGGGAAAAGTTTTGAAATGATTTATTATGGTCTCATTTTTTTATATCACAAAAACCTGGCATTTTAACAGGGGTGTTCACACTTTTTATATCCATTGTATACACATATATATATATATATATATATATATATATATATATATATATATATATACAGAGAAAGAGAGAGAGAAAGACACGCATGCAAACACAGACACTGTTGTCAAAACTTCTTATGTAAGATCCATATCAGAGATTAGTTTGTATTCCTATTAACAATAAGAAAACAGTATTCAAGCTGGTACTTCTTGCTTATTTATTATTTATTGACATTTAATTAATGAGAAAGTCTGACTGGGTAGGAGCCTATTTTCAGCTGTGGGCTGGAGACAAAAGCCCCATGGTTTAGACTATCGTTTATTAAGTTAAAATAAGAGATGAGCACTTTCACCTTTGTCAGAAACTCATCATTTCAGCTGATGAGTAAGTGTTATTCTGAAATGCACAAACTATGTATCACTGTCACCTTCAGCTCTGACATTCTGCATTGCAGTTTATAGTAATGAAAAAGTAGTATACTATTACAACAATCACACACAAACACACACACACACACACACACACACATGCATATTGTATTTTTCTTCACTTTGTCTTAGAGCAGAAGTCAAGGATATCCAGATGGGAACCTTAGTCCTCCAATTCAGTTTAATGTGAAAGCTGCTTTAGCTATTTATTTTTAATGCTACTTTCTGAACAGAGACTCAGCTTTCTTATAGCTGTGCAAAAGTTTTGAGTAATAAAATTCATATTTTGCAACCTCTGTACCCTTCTGTGCATACAAATAGATTATATACATGTATGACAGTTCACGTTAAAGTGAATCTAGGAGAGTTGCAAAGCATTGCTTCATTTAAAATTTTTATATTTTTTTGTACTTGTTCATAGACTAGTATATTAGTTCTGAAACAGCTTGCTACGACTTTTTTTGTCTTTTTTCAGAAAATATATTTAGCTTTCCACATTGTGTATTTTTAAAACCAAAAAAAGACAATTGCAAAAAGAAAAAAACAAGTACATGAGAATTCATATGACCTTACCATTTTTACCACAATCCTACACACATTCCGCTGAGAGTATACCATAGAAAATGCATAGTCACAAAAAGAGGATACGAGGATGATACTTGTTGGGGGGAGCAAACCTAGAGTAAGGAGGAACAAAAGCCACAAAATTATATTTGTAGAATGAATTATGAAAATTTAAGGCATCATGAGACATTTATTTCTAAAAGCAAGTGATAGAAAACTAACAAGTTCTCTAGGGTACATGGTCTATTGTTAATACCGAGATCCAACATACCTTTCACAAACTTGATAAGGTAAAAAGCACTGCTACACTCCATCTGAGATATTTACTTAGAATACATTTGAATGCCACCATATGTATCACCAGCAAAACTATCATTCTAAAATGATTAATGCTCATATGCTAAAGCAATTTTCCATTACCTTTATTAGCCCCAGTAGAGGCATATCCCAAATACTCAAATCAGTGTTTTTCATGCAATTAATTGATAGCAGGTGTGTACCCAAGAAGACTTAATGCTGTAATTAAAGCAAAACATGCTTCAACAAAGTATTAGTTTAAGGGTGTATATGCTTAGGCAATCATCTTATTGTACGTTTTTTTTATTTTTTATATTTTTCCCCCCAAAAGATTTGTTTGTTTTTCAATTGGATAGTACAGGTTATAGGTCACATTAAAGGTGGAAACATTTTTGAAATGATTTATTGTGGTCTCATTTTTTTATATCACAAAAACCTGGCATTTTAACAGGGGTGTTTACATTTTTTATATCCACTATATAAATATATATATATATATATATATATATATATATATATATATATATATATATGTGTGTGTGTGTGTGTGTGTGTATAGAGAGAGAGAGAGAGAGAGAGAGAGACACGCATGCAAACACAGCTACTGTTGTCAAAACTTCTTATGTAAGATCCATATCAAAGATTACTTTGTATTCCTATTAATAAGAAAACAGGTTTCAAGCTGGTACTTCTTGTTTATTTATTATTTATTGACATTTGATTAATGAGAAAGTCTGACTGGGTAAGAGCCCATTTTCAGCGGTGGCCTGGAGAGAAAAGCTCCAAGGTTTAGATTATGGTTTATTAAGTTAAAATAAGAGATGAGCGCTTTCACCTTTGTCAGAAACTCATTGTTTCAGCTGATGAGTACGTGTTATTCTGAAATGCTCAAACTATGTATCACTGTCACCTTTAGCTCTGACATTCTGCATTGCATTTTATAGCAATGAAAAAGTAGTATACTAATAAAACAATCACACTCATCCACACACACACACACGCACACACACACACACACACATGCATATTGTATTTTTCTTCACTTTGTCTTAGAGCAGAAGTCAAGGATATCCAGATGGGAACCTTAGTCCTCCTATCCAGTTTAATGTGAAAGCTGCTTTAGCTATTTATTTTTAATGCTATTTTCTGGACAGAGACATTGCTTTCTTATAGCTGTGCAAAAGTTCTGAGTAATAAAATTCATATTTTGCAACCTCTGTACCCTTCTGTGCATAGAGATAGATTATATACATGTATGACAGTTCACTTTAAAGTGAATCTAGGAGAGTTGCAAAGCATTGCTTCATTTCAAATGTTTATATTTTTTGTACTTGTTCATAGACTAGTATATTAGGTCTGAAACAGCTTGCTACGACTGTCTTTTTTCAGAAAATATATTTAGCTTTCCACATTGTGTATTTTTAAAACCAAAAAAAGACAATTGCAAAAAGAAAAAAACAAGTACATGAGAATTCATATGACCTTACCATTTTTACCACAATCCTACACACATTCCGCTGAGAGTATACCATAGAAAATGCATAGTCACAAAAAGAGGATACGAGGATTATACTTGTTGGGGGGAGCAAACCTAGAGTAAGGAGGAACAAAAGCCACAAAATTATATTTGTAGAATGAATTATGAAAATTTAAGGCATCATGAGACATTTATTTCTAAAAGCAAGTGATAGAAAACTAACAAGTTCTCTAGGGTACATGGTCTATTGTTAATACCGAGATCCAACATACCTTTCACAAACTTGATAAGGTAAAAAGCACTGCTACACTCCATCTGAGATATTTACTTAGAATACATTTGAATGCCACCATATGTATCACCAGCAAAACTATCATTCTAAAATGATTAATGCTCATATGCTAAAGCAATTTTCCATGACCTTTGTTAGCCCCAGTAGAGGCATATCCCAAATACTCAAATCAGTGTTTTTCATACTAAGCAAGCATGAAATATGAACTAAAACATCAAATTACTATGAGGTTTATTCACAAACATATAGACAGATAGATAGATAAAGATAGATAGATAGATAGATAGATAGATAGATAGATAGATAGATAGATAGATAGATAAAATTACAAAAGTCCCTCAACATTTCTATCATTCCCTCCTGCAGTCCTTCCATGCTGTTTAGCTGAAGACACAGGTTTACATACTTTTTAGACTCTAACAATGTTTATCGTTTGACTAATGGCATGTCTTGGTGCACTACAGTGAGTCGCACAGATCTGCATAGTTTGCAAGTGGCAACTGAGGGAATCTCACTTAGGATTAGAAGCTGACCTTCCTCCACAGCTCATAAACTTATCCATCTCTAGTAAACCACTGTGCATCTACCAAGGAGATGTCCCTGTGGGCATCATGGGCATCTACCAAGGAGATGTCCCTGCAGACATCATGGGCATCTACCAAGGAGATGTCCCTGTGGGCATCATGGGCATCTACCAAGGAGATGTCCCTGCAGACATCATGGGCATCTACCAAGGAGATGTCCCTGTGGGCATCATGGGCATCTACCAAGGAGATGTCCCTGCAGACATCATGGGCATCTACCAAGGAGATGTCCCTGCAGACATCATGGGCATCTACCAAGGAGATGTTCCTGTGGACATCATGGGCACTGCCAGTATAATTAGCATGGTATTAACAATCATATGAAAGCCCCAGGTTCTGGGAATAGAAGTTTTCAATTAAACTAAGTCAAATCACAGTGAACATTTATGCCTCTCCATAAACCTGTTGCATTTAGACTATAATATTTACATTTGAAATGTATCTTTTCTAGTTCTCATCTTCACTGTTTATACCCCATAATTTGCAGTGAGTTCATGCCTGTCAACTTCATTGCTCAAGATTTTTTTGCAACGTCAAACATAATGGGAAACTAATGCCCAAAAACCCGGGATAATCTTTAAGACGTTGCTCTAATTCACTTTAAATATTAGTAAAACAACATGTTTTGTCTCGACATGCATTTTCTGTGCAATAAGAACTATGAAACACTACTGCTTTCCATTATTGGCTGACTAATCCTGAATGAGTACATGAAAGCCAAAAAGTCCATGAATGACAGAGCAAACCTACGAGCCAAAACCAGGGACATACTGTAAAATCAGGGAGACGTAAAAGGTATAACCCTGTGTCATGTCTGAGGATGACAGGCTAACTTTACACACGTTGCACTGTCTTCACTCTCCTTCGACAGTCATACAGATTAGCAGAATATTGAAAGTTGTATCTCAGAAAGAGAAACTGTAGTATGCACAGTTTTTAAATTCATTACAGTAATAGTTGTGCAGCGGTTAGCATTGCCGCCTCACAGCAAGAGGTTCTCCAGTTCGATCCTCGGCTGGGATGCCTTCTGTGTGGAGTCTGCATGTCCTCCCTGTGGTCACGTGGGTTTCCACTGGGTGCTCCAGTTTCCTCCCGCATCCCAAAGACATGCTGTAGGTGGATTGGACACTCTAAATTGGCCCTAGGCATGAGTGTGTGCGTGTGTGTGCCTTCTGTGAAAGGCTGGGAGCTGGGCTGGCAACTCGACACTGTAAAACTCCACTGCCAATCATGAGCGGTGATCTGCTGTGGCGACCCCTAACCGGGAAAAAGACGAAGGAAAAAGAAGACAGTAATACACATATGAGGCACTGGATAGTACATCCTGCATACCATAGTTGGCTACTAGGCTATTGGCCATAGAGCCTTTTTAAGCAAAGCCATTCATGACCCAGTTTTCCCAATCATCAATGCCTATGGGTTAAAATAGCTTTGGTATATGCCTCTGCCTTAGGGCATCTACAAACTGGCCCTGTCCATAAGGACCATAGGCAATAAGCCAGGAGTCAGTTTGTGATTTCCCATGCATTGGCACAAATTGCATTTGAATAGGCTTAGGGAAGAGTTCTGTTTCATATGAATATCCAGTGAAGGGAAATCTCTAAGATACATACCTGTCCCCTCCAACATGTTCTGTTTATATCACAGATCAGGTTTAGATCCTTAGCTCAGTTATTTCTAGTGTTGTTTGTTTTGCAAATGTCTAGTAGGTTCATCAGGGCTAGATCAGAGAATGCCTTGTAGGTTAGGTATAGATCACCCCTCATTAGGCTGTAGGTGACAGAGTACAGGGATAGGACTTTGAGGTGGTCTGCATAGGACATATTTTTTTACACCTTGTATTCTTTTAATGACAAACCTCTGTGGCCTCTCCAGCTGTTGCAAATGCCTGGACAGGTACATGCTGAAGGGTGCATTGTACACCATTATTGGTCTAATGAGGCTGGGTATACTGTGATTATAATCTCCTTAGACTCAGATGCCATGTCCTTACTTGTAAGTTGTGCCATGTAGAAGAATTTTCTCACTATCATGGACACATCCTGATCAAAGTTCAGGTTACTGTCAAGCTGAACTCCAAAGTCCTTTACTACTGGGTCTACTCTTAGGAGAATGTTATCAATGTTATACTTTGCATGGTTGGCTGACTTCCCAAAGGGTATAATTATGCATTTTTTGCACTGAGTTTTAAGTCATGGTTCTGGCACCAGTTATTTGTCTGCCTCAGACCATCCTGGAGGACATCTACATCTTTGGGGTTTCGGTGATTGCAGCCAACTTGCAGTCATCAGCAAATTTGGTCAGCCACAACTACATTTGCCATGACTTCAGAGACGTATATTCCAAACAGGAGTGGTCTCAGTATCAAGCCCTGTGGGACACCAATAGTAACAGGCCTCTTAGTGGAAGTGGATTTTCCCCCACCCAAACTTCATATGTCCTACCTGTGAACCATTTGGCTATCTATAGAGACTTAAAACTAAATTTGTGAGTTTATCTATAATACCTGAGTGTAATATTGTATTATATGCTTTTCATAATTCAAGGAAGGCAGTGTGTACCATTTTGCCTATGTCCATGGCTCTAATGCCCTTCAAAAAAAAGTCCACCAAATTTAATAAGCATGACCTGTCCTTGATGAAACCAAAGTGGGAGGGCTCCAGAGTTTGAAGAGTTCCTATGTCTTTGTTTATCAGGTCCATTATAATTCTTCCCATGGTCTTGCATATAAGACTAGTTTAACTTATGGGTCTTCAGTTCCCTGGGTCTGTTGATGGTCTGCCTTTGTGTAGAGGGATAAACACTGAAGTTCTCCACTCCTTAGGGACAAAGCCTGTTTGGAAGTTCCAGCTGAATAGAGATTCTAGTGGGCCTGACAGGTCATGTTTCAGGCTATTTAGGAGGCATTCTGGCATATTATCTGGACCATTTGATGCAGTGGTTTTAGTTCTGGAGAGAGAAGTGAGGACCTGTTCTTTAGTGATAGTTAGGGGAGAAATGGTAGAGGGTATTTCCCTGGTGGGAGGGGGCTGGAGGTGATAGGAGGGTAAAATTGAAGCTAAATTTATCAGCCATCAAATTTGCTATATCCCCTGGTTTGGTATAGAAAGTTCCATTTACTATTAGGTCAGCAGTAGCATAGCTAGTTCAGGGCAAAAGGGGCAACTTCCCTGGGCTCAAAGTGTTGGGGGTGTTGCGAACTCCAAATCCCAATCTTTCATTAATGCAATATTGGCTTTTAAAAAGCAGTATTGCATTTGCAGTCACACCTGATCAATATAGAGCTTTGTGTGTGTTCTAAACTTTATAAAACACTAATACCTCAACCTGTAGTAGGACAATTTTAACGGTACTTCACAAATAAAAACTCAATACAAAAGTAAAAAACTCAAGTCAAGCACTTTCATTCATAAAAATTCAGGACTTCATCAGAACAACATACATAGAGTTACAAGTAATTTAAATAGTGAAAAAACAACACCTCCCATCAATTAAAATTAGTGAAATTATCACTACTTAAAGGTCTAGTATGATAAAAAAATCAGGAACTAAAACAGCCATGTTAAAATAGTAGATTTGTATTTCAAAATAGGTATTAGGGAACAGCAATCATTAATACCTGGACTAGTACTGGCATTTAACCTCAGTTGCCAAAAAAGCTCCATTGTTTCCATTTTATTTTGTCTATGTCCCCCTCTAATGTCTTCCTTCACTGTAAAATACCAAATTGGAACCCAGTGCAAAGGGGGAATTTTCTAAGTGCCTAAATAACCCATTATTTTCATTTTTTGGTTCTTAATGCATATAAATGCTTGTAAATAAATCAACTACACTTCTGAGTTCAGCACACTGTTGGGTGTTCTGTTTAAGGTTGCAGACATAACCAAAAAATGCCTTAAGGTTATCCTTAGCCTGGAGGCTATTCTTGCCTTGAAGTTGGCTTTGGTGCACTTGATTAGTCAAGTTTTTTTTTTTTTTTTGTCTTTTGGGCATAATCCTTCCTATTTTTGGACAGGATTTTCTTTCTTTTGTTGTTCAATCTATTTATGTGTGTGGGGGGTGGGGGGGTCCACCAACGGGGCTTGTTTTTGGAGTTTGTCCTAAGTTGATTTCTGTTTGGTACTGTGATTTATATGCAGTAACTTACATACTTGTGCATTTTAAATGTACTTCAAGACGATACTGACAGCTTCCACAAAGAGACACAGGAGAGGTAGACAGTGCTAGGATTTAATGTGCATGTTTATTTCTGCACTAACATTCAACATAGTCAGCATCTTATTTTGACATTTACCGGTCTGATAATCTGAGTCTAAGACACCAGCATGAAAACTAGGCTGCTTGCAAAATTTGTTCATGGAACAGACGTCTACATTGCTATTTGGACTGAAAAGCATAAATATGTGTTTACTGGCCCGTTGAAACTCTCAATAAATTGCTATAAATTACAATATTTTGTAAGTTTCTCAGTAACCATGTTCTGATCTCACATAGTGAAAACAAGATTGTCTTATCTTTTAAGTTTACTGGAGTTCTCCTTAATCACTCTGTTGGGGTCAGGACTTAAATTCTTGAGTATTTAACACCTTGACCACACTACCTTAAACTTAAGTGAGAGCTGCCTTTCTGGCAAGTTAAGAGGCAAGTAGACAAATATTCTGGTATTAATGAAAGTATCTGTATAAAGTGTTTTTTAGAATAGTACATTTGTTAATACTGGTTGGTTTACATTCAAAATTGTCATTAATTAAATGTGTTCTATAGACTGAATTGAACAGTTACTTGATTGGTCAAGTATTTAACTGCTAATTTTTACCAGTGTATTTAAATGTGTTTTTTACCACACCTTTTATTCTGATGAAATCTTCGGATGATAGCTATAAATTTCTGTGAAAAAAATATGAATTATTTTATTTGTGGTGTTTCTGCTGCCTTCCAGTGAATTTTTTTTTTTTGTTATAAATATGTGTTCATTGGTGCAATGAAACTCTCAATAAATCATTATCATGTTCTGATCTCACATAGTGAAAACAAGATTGTCTTATCTTTTAAGTTTACTGGAGTTCTCCCTAATCACTCTGTTGGGGTCAGGACTTAAACACTTGAGTATTTAACACCTTGACCACATTACCTTAAACTTAAGTGAGAGAGATATCTATCTCAAATAATTGACTACAAAGGAGAAGAATGCAGGATTTCTTATTTATTTTTTAAACTGTAATTGAAGAACATACTACAAGACGTAATCATTTCTAGTACTTCAGACAGATGGTCATATGGTACGTAAAATGTGAGTAAAGCATCATGTTTGTAAGCTAACAGCTGAAAAGGAATATCTTTAGCCATTATTCTGTCATTCTGTTTCATTTTACTGATAAATGGCTCATGAAAAAAAAACTATAGAGAGAGGTTGAAGAACATAGACAACTGTGAATTGTATTAGATTTTAAGATGAAAGTGCCGAAAAAAAAACATACAAGTCCTAACTCTTAATAGCTTGTGTGGAGTAAGCACCTTTTAACTCTTTGATAAGTATAGTGTGATATTTCATAACTTCAAAGAAGGGAAGAGGAAACACGGGTTAACCTGATCAAAAGTTTTTCACATTCCAATGTAAGCATTGTCTTAATTTCATTTGAGTGTTTACTCTAAGTGAAAATATACAATGCTGTATAAATAACAATTGTATTGCACTCTTCAATGAAACTGACTGAAATTGTGAAAAGTACCATGCAGGTGTAACGTTTTCACATAAACAGATCACGAATTTAAGTTATGTCTACTATTGCCAGGAAAATACTCACAGTGGTAGTCCATTCTAGGCAGAAAACTAGTATAGCATTCATGGAAAGAATTCGTTCAAGGTTAAAGTTTCAAAAGTCTCCTTAAAATACAATACTTTTGTTTTCATCAATAATATAGAACCAAAATTACTGAAGAGAGAGGTTATTAAAAAAATTAAAAAATATATACACAAGTCTGGCTTGGAAGGCATAGTATGGAGAATCATCCAACAGGAAACACATTTCCATTAATCAGTTACCTAAACAGGAAGACATTACACAACCACAACTACCTGCTTCCACTAAAGACCAACATACAGCAGGCATGAGATCCGTTCATAACACCAAATTACTCTGGATTTACTGTGGTATAGTTTAAGGAAGCTAATGGACATAATGAATACTTGCATATGTAACACAAAAGATCCTTAAATAACAGTGTTATGACTACACAGCTACAACTGTTGTTTATTTTAAGTTTAAGTTTACCCCGGGTATCACTTCTGTGTCACTGTTAGACAGAGGCACAGTATACTAACCTCGAAAAAGGGCATAGCAAAATAAATTTAAAATGGGTGGCGAAAGCCAAACACATTCTGGCTAGGCTTATAAATGCCCTAGGGCAGATAGCCTAGTATGAACCTATGAACCTATGTATAAAAACTAAAAACTAACAAGCTGCTGTATCCTTCCCCCAACCTCCAGTTGTATTTATTCCCAGTAAGACTATATTTACAGTGTAAGTAAGTAAACCATGTACTTATTCCAGTCAAACAATTTCTATTTGTTTCTGTGCTTTACAAAAATAGGGTAAAACCTAAGGTTAGGTACCCTGCTTTGCAGTAGTAGGGTTATATGGCATGCAGGATATTTATTTTCTTTGCTGGCATCTTGCACTGCAGTTTGTTAGTATGTCTGGTGTATGGTAGAGCAGCTGCCATTTTACTTATTTCCATAGTTAGCAACTGTCTGCTTTTTCATGTAATATAAGAACAAGGAAGCTGAATTCCGGGTGCATCATTAATCCATTTGTTCCCCTTGAAAGCTGGGGTAGATTATTGTGAGAACCATGACAGAGACCCTCATCCTTGCATTGGAACTGGGTTTTCTACTAAAGTCTTATCTGCCCAGAGAGCACCATGCCATAGAGGGATACAGCTCTGACTGTGGATCAGGTGACCTGGGTTCAATTAGCAGTTTGTGTGTATGAGATGCTGCCAAGGTGAGGCTGGATCTGCTCATCCTGAGGGAGAGGGTGGCACACTTTGAGTCTGACCTCAGACAGAGGCAAGGTATGTGTAAGGAAGACACTACCATCAGGGAGGCAGGGTATTAGCTGAGTCACCACGAAAGTGGGTTGATACACCAGTATACCTATTGCATGTACACATTAAGACAGTACAGGTGCACTTAAGCAGGGAGGGAGCTTAGGACCTAACAAAAATCTTTCTCATTAGAAATATGACACTGACTTAGAGTGCCTCAGTCTCCTGTCCTGCCCTAAACATGGGTTGGAGAAAATCTGGATGAGACTTGTTAGATTTGATAGATCCAGTGAACAAGGAAAGACTCCCAGGAGTCACTGATGGTCAGCCGCATGGGTGGACTCAAGAAACAGTCCTATCTTCATACTGTGCTTATTCACTGGCATTCAAGGGGATAGCATGCAGCTGGCTTTGCAATGCATGCCAATGCATCCTTATGTGATGTGATCAAACAGTCTTGCCCCCCCCCCAGACAAGCACATTCATGTGATCCTCGTCTATATTCTCACAGTCTCTAAATCCATGCCCCTTCCCTCCTGTAAATACAGATATGCCTTTCTTCCTTCATGCACACTCCAGCAGGTGCCTGCGCTGCCAATCAAACTCATGTCACTGAAGTCAATGGCAGGATTTTATCACTCCACTCCAATGTTGCTGGATCAGAATTAACATAACTTTTGGTTATTGAGTTTGGCTTCATAGCACATAAGGATGGAGCCCTGGCTGTGACCTGGGGACCAGGGATTTATTAGTAGCCCTGACACTGGAGAAATGAGACAGGGGCAGAAGAATGAATGGTGCTTATCTATGCTCCTTTCCTGGGGGGGACAGGTTGATGCACTCAAGGCACACTAGGTAGATAAGCTTTTCCTATTAGAAACTGGGTAGATTACCTCTTGTGCTTCAAGGTTGGTGGGCAAGCCTGCTTGATGACATTTGGCAATGTCACTTGTACAAATAAGAGTGCCCACTGCATGTTCTCTTCCCTTGCACAGCTAAATGCGTGCAAAGACTGCAAAAAAACAGAAAAACCCTAGAACTACCCTGATGGCTGCTTTGGTGATGGCCCTTCTTGTCTGACTCTCACACTCTGTGAAAAGGGAATGGATGGGTCAATCAGTCTTGGGAGAAGTGGGCAGGTGATCCACAGGCCGTAGGGATATATAAGCAAAGGAGAAAATATTGGGTTTTGGACAAATATGGTATTAGACAGTGCAAGTCATTTGTATTTATTATTTTGTACATGTTCCTGAAAGGTCTATACAAGATAAACTATGCAAATACTTAAATATCTGAACTGCAATGCACATTAATTTCTTTCCAACTAGCTGGTTGAGAACTAAGCATATTTATCCAACCATTTTCTAAATGAATGGAGAAGAGTTTCTCTAAACGTTTTGCTTCCATATTTGTAAGACATAGAGGAAACTATGATGAAAGAAGAGAATGATTTGAAATGACAGTAATGAGATCTTTGAGGAGTGTGGACTGCCAAGGATGTCTAAGACTGAGTGACAAAACAGACTAAATATAGAGTCATGGCCTCCCCTACCTATTTCTACAGCTTCCCATTAAGATCATCAAGGTTACTTGCTTTCAAAGCTTTTTAAATGTTTTATCACATCTTTAATTTTTTTAGTCAAGACTAGGAAGTCTGGGAATGTGAGCAATATTCAAGTAAATAGTCTACTATATTCATATTAGATAAGTACAGGTTCTTATGCAGTATTCAGAAAAGTATGCTATTACTGCACTGGTGTGAGTAACTTGAATATTAGAGTAAGGTCATTAAATAAGCAAAATAGGATGAGATCTGTCTTCATGATCTTTTAATTTAGCAAAGATTTTGTGGGTAGGTCATAAGATCTTTTTTACAAAGTCTTATATTTTATGGAAATGAATTTTCCAGATATTTATTTTGTATTTTCTCATATTTACCAATAATTATGTCACATTCCTTTTAGATGCTGACTGTAGTATTTAACTTAGGTTGTTCATGCAGTGCCTGCGTATATTTGATTAATTAATATTAGTTATCAAATGCCATTAGTTAAATCTAGATTTTTTTTGTTGACGATAATCTTTGACATTGTCATGATGTCACAAAAAAGCCTTATGAGTCAGACACATCAGCAATGGGCTGGTGCTTAATTGTTTTTAATAAGACAGCAGTTTGAGATTTGGCACAGTTTGGTTCCAAAGTTCTCATTCTGTATGACAAAAAGGTATAGTTCCAAAAGAATATCTATAAATAGCAGCTAAAAGAGAAAGCTCTGTTATTACTAGACAGTGGTGAGAGACAATAATGGAGTAGATTTTAACTGTTGTAGCTCTAGAGGAGAAAGATTTAGAGATTAAAAAAGAAGGCCATACTGAACTATTTTGTACAGTTTTCTAAGGGGCTACTAGAATGAACATACCACAACACTCATGTAAAGATTGCCTTCATGATATTTAGTTAGTTTAGCATCTGTCCTGTGTATCCAAAATAATTGCATTGATCCAGTCTCCTTCCTGGTTTGAAAAACATAACAGCTGATGTTAAAGATCACAGTTTCTGGTTAAGTTGCAAAATTAGTGATAAACTGGTTTATGCTATAGAAAAAACATAGTAGTGTAATAGATCCTTTCAAACTCCTTTGGCAACAATGAATTTTCCTTCTACATCTTTAATGGCTGTCCCTCATAATCATTTACAGGACTGGTTCATAAACAACAGTTCATACCACACCTAATCTCGTGTACTTTAGAAAAGTAATAACACTAAAACTCTTCCCATGTAAACAGTTCCTCATTTTTCACTACAGTCAGAGTTTCTTGTAGAAAACAAACATGACTCTGTAAATTATAAGGAGATGTCTAAAATAAAATTGTTTTGTTCTTTAGGCAGTCACCACTTGTGGATAAACATTTAATAATAACAGTCACCTTTCACAGTGTGAGCATAAACATCATAATGCAATAAAATTTAACCTATGACAACAGCACATGAAGAATCCTTCCCCAAAATTCAAACAAAATGGAAGATGGAAACTGATAATGTAAGAAAGAGAGGGGCAAAACAGAAAGGAATGCAGTAAGTTAAAAAGGTAAAATGCACAACAAAAAAAATGTCTCTCTCATACAGCTCAGTGCCTCCAACTTTGTCAGATAACATCCTCACCTGGGACCAGTGTGGGACCCTGAGACATTATCCCAAGCAAGGGATATGTAGCACTCATTTAAGCTCAAAAGATTTATAAAGGAGGTGGTGAAAGACATTTAAATGGCTTAATGAATGAAAGAATGAAAGGGAATATTGTAGACAAAATGCAGAAATTATTCACTTAACATCATAAAATGTAATCTGCAACACAATGAAATAATTTCATCAACTAAAAGCATGCCACTGCTAGTTTTTTAAAACAGTAATAGCATAATTGCAACTCTGCACATGCAAGTATGTAGCAAAGTAGGATTTATAGGTTTATAGGTAAGTACTAGGTTAGTTGTCCTTGTGAGCCATTTTAAGACTAGCTAGTTTCCCTTTTTGTGCTCAAAATAACCTACCCCATTTGGTTATAGATTGGACTTACCCATCCCATAGTTGATGACCATATATTACCCTAATGAGAATAACTGTGATCATACCATAGATAATTTGAGGGGACCCATGCATGGAATAAAGTATTTAGGAGCTGCATCTGGTAATTAGTAGTACAGGGGTCAGTCCTGGGGTAAACTTTCTGTTTTCCATCCATAGATCTAAGTTGCAGTAGAAAATGGACAGGGATGAACTTTGTTTTATGTGGATAGGGGTGGTATCCTTAGTGAAATATATCTGTCCCTGCAAACCATTCTGTTGATATTGTAGAAGAGACTTAGATACCTAGGCCATGTATTTCTGATGTCATCTGGCTAGTTGATGTGCAGTGAATCCATCAGTAATGGGCTGAAGGATGCATTTTATGCCAGACACTAGTCATCTCCTAGAAGTCTGTAGGATACCAAGTATAGTTACAGGTCTTTCAGTCGGTCCATGTGTTGTTTAGATCTTGTATCCTTTTAGTAAGGAATCTCTGTGGGTGTTCCAGTTCTTGCATGTGTCTGGACAGATACATGTCAAAGGGGGCATTGTATTCAATGACTGGCCAAATGATGGCTGAGTTAAATGGGACAATGACATCCCTAGATTTAGACACAATCCCTTTGCTTATAAGCTGTCCAATAAAGAAGAATTTTCTTACAATAACAGACACATGTTGGTGAAAAGTTATTTCACTGTCTACATCATACCTCTCAACCTCTTAGTGATAGAAATCTGGACAAAGGCAAAAATAATGGAAGGACAAAGGCCCCAAAATAGGGACAAAAGTAAAATAGTACTTCACTTTGAGGAGTCAGACCTTTGGGGTAGTATTTGTATATGGCATGCATACTACATTAGGGATGAAGTCAGTAGCTTTGTATATTAGATACTATAGTATAACTTGTCATACATTAAAAACTGCATTACCCACATTTTAATAGCCCAATATATCTTTTTATAGGCCACCTTTAATATACATTTGTTACATATTTGGATATTTTATGCAAGCCCTCATCTAGTAATACTTAGTTTGCTTTTCATAACAGTTTTTCATAGACTTGCCCCCTCTCCCTTTTCAACACCAGATAATTAACTAGCATTTTGTTGTTGTTGTTGTTATTAATCTAATTTCACTTTTTTCTTTATTTAACAGTTTAAATAAGCAGTAGATTTTGTCAAACCACCCCCATTTGCACTTCAGTTATTTATTTTTCTCTTCTTATTTTTATGTACCAAACAATTCTTGCTACCAGTGCACTACCTAGCAAGTGTGTAAAGTTTCTCATTAATTCCCTGTTTTATATAATTTGCTGTATATAGTAAAGTAGAAACAGAAATAGTTACACACACTTACCTTCTTTTGGCCTAGTTCACTGACTGTTTTTTTTTCTGTACCACAACATTCTGAGCAAGTAGAACCCATTCTGTTTGCCCTTGCACTGTTCATGCTTACTCTGTTCTCCTACCCTACCCCCTATACCCAAACCCACTTACTCTAAGTGTAAACCTCACGTCTCCACCCGCCTCAAAGCTCAACCAATCCCAGTCTATAACATCTGCACACATTAACTATTTGCAGTTCTTCCCATATTTCATTCAATACTCCCTCCAGGCCTCCACTATCCAGCTCTCCCTTCTGTCCTGTATATCATAACATACTCCCTGCCCTCCTACTTACCAACATTTCATCACCATATTGTTTTCCAATGCAATACATCACCCCTCTTTTCCACGGGCTTCTCTATCCATAACCTTGTCAAAATATCATCCTACAACTAACCACCATGATACCACTCTCCATGCTGACACTCTCACTTCTCTTGCTACTCACCTTCACACTTCCACACAACCCATCAGCATCATCATAGTTGTACTATCCAACATGCTGCAACATAGTCAACCCTTAATACACCCAAGATAACATCCATCTTATACTCTTCCAGTAGCACAGACTTTTTCAAACACAACATACACTTACACAACCCCATAATTCATAAACCTAAATCAAAATTAAAAAAATAAATAAATACTTATCCTACAACAAACTTATCTCCCTCAAACTAAATCTCAGTGGTAACATCCACCCAAATCCTGGACCAAATACATCCCTGTAAACCAATTCTACAACTCCACAAACTACACCCTCCAATATAACATAATACTACTTGTTCTTACCTTAATGTTAGTCGTATAAACATTAGAAGCATCTACAATGAAATACCACAGTTCTATGCCTGGCTTAACCTACATGCTCCAGATACAGCGGTACTAATTGAAACCTGGTTGACAAAATAAACAAAAGATAATGAAATTATACTTCCAAACTATAATACACTAAGAGCAGACAGACACAGTAAAAGGACAAGTGAAGTTGTAATACTATACAAAATTCTCTGCAGCTTACCTCTTCACCACTAAATTCTCCATAATTTGATAAGGCATAATTTCTCATAACTACCCTAAAACTCCACCCAAACAAGTCATTTTCCATCATAGGTGCTTATTTGCCAGCCAGTAATAATCTCTGTATTGCCAAAGACTTCTATTGCTGGGTCTTATCAAACATCTCCCAAGAAAAATACATACTGAGCAATTTTAATATTGGCTATCACTCTCTCCTCTGACTCACCTAACTAATCAACAAATCTCTTTAATCTCTCACAGCTAATCACCACTCCCACCCGTTATAATAAAAACAACACTAAAAGAACATTAATTGACTGTATTCCTACCTGTATGGCTCATAAAATCTTTACCTCGTGTATCTGTCCAAATGTGGTCATCTCCCTACCTATGTAATAAGAAAGCAAAGTAATATTCAAAAGCAGCCACATTTCAGCATAGCATGCAACCTCATACATTTCAGCAAAGATTGTTTTATCTCCTATCTAAAATTATATAACTGAAATGCTCTAGAATGCATTTCACTAGATGACGCAGTATCTCTTTTTAATTCTACTTTCTTGAAGTTCCTAAATGAACTTGCTTTACTCAGAAAAAAGAGAGTTAGGGTCAAGCCTGCCCATGGTTGTCTCAAAATGCAAAGCAACTTATGAGACTTAGAGATAGAGCATGGAATGCATGGCTATCCAATAAAACACTAACAAATCTCAAAAAAAAATCAGTGAACTCAGAAACCAAACTGAAATTTAAATTATGTAGATAAAAACATACTGCATTGACCTGCAACATAAAAACTACAAAAATCTCCAAATATTCTGGTCCTCTGTAAACCATCTGCTCAATCCTGGCCATACCACTCAACCATCTCCTACACTCAGCGCTAAAAACAACTCTACCGATTGTGCTGATGCTTTCAACATTCATTCCATTCAGCCAGTCAGCCTCATCTCTACTTCACAATTCCTCTAATATCAACAACCAGACAACAGCACTACCAACCATTCCTCTTTATAACCTCTCCTTCCAACCAGTCCCCACTGCTTACATAAACTATTGCTTAAATTAAAACCCACTGCTTTAGTCCCCAATGACCTACTTTAAGATGGCTGCATAAGCAATAGACTACCCCATCTCAATTCTAATAAATCGCTCCAGCAGTGAAGCATATGCCTGTACTCTCTGGCAAAAAAGCCACATTCTTCCCCTCCACAAACGAGGGCATTCAACTTAACTCTACAACTACAGGCCCACTGTCATCCTCCCCACTCTCTCAAAAATACTCAAAAAAGGTATCCAGTCACAACTCTTACATTGCACTCACACAAAACCTCAGCATGGCTTTCATCCCCACCCCAGTACTTCGACCACTTTACTTAGTTTCACCAATACAGTAAACACAAATAGGAATGACAGAAACCTACTGTCTGCCCCTTCTGTAATTTATCCAAGGCCTTTGACACAGTCTCATACTTTATTCTTCTATATAAACTTCATAACCAAGGACTTTACACCACTACTGTATCAAGCTGTCAACTGGCAAAGAGACATCTCATCCTTAGTTCCTGTCCCAGTTGGCATACCACAAGGGTCAATCCTGGCAGACATTCTCTTTAACATCTACATCAGTGACCGACATAAAGCCTGTAAAACCGTATCTGTACTACTGTATGTAGATGATGCCATGGTTATCTGTATTGTAAACACATCAACAAACTACAAGAACTTACCCAGGAGTCCTTCTCCTCTATAGGAACCTGGTTGACATTTGCACAGCTATTCCTTAATCCAAGTAAATCCAAACTAATCTTATTTACTTCAAACCTCCTTCTCAGTTACCTCATCCAACAAAACAAAAATTAAACTCGTCAGACACAACTAAATCGATAGGCCTCTGTATAGACGAGAACCTAAAATTTGACACACACATCTAAAATATACTGAAAAAAAAATTGCAAGAACTACATTCTCTCTCTACAGAATCAATCCCTTTTTCTCAGACACTATAAGAAAACACATAGTCTTTTCTCTCCTGTTGCCTACTCTAATGTATTATCCTCCCATCCTTAACAACATCCAAGTGACCTTGCTAAACACACCTGAGCAATGTTGCTACAGAATAGCTTGATTCACTACCAACCTTCCAAATAGAAACCACCACTGTGCTACCCTAAGGGAATTACAGTGGCTGGAATTCTTACATTATATATCATACTCACAATTTCAAAAATCCATACTGTTGTGTATAAACCTAACAAATGTCCATCCATTTCCAGCCTCATACAAATATATAACCTTTCCAGGCCACTATGTTTACAGACAAATACCTATTACATGTAACCAAGCCCAATAATTCTGCTGGCAATTCTCTACTCTCCCAACACCTTGTTGAATTCTGGAACTCAATCCTACTAGCAATATGACAAGAACACTTCCTGAAATCATTTAAAACTCTACTAAAGTCCCACCTACTCAGTTACTAGCTCTCTACATGTGTTGTTCCTGGATAATCTCCAAACCCTTACTCTCACTAGTCTTTTATGTAACTGGCCATAATACAACTTCTTCATAATCTCTAACTATTTGACTATCATCTGCCATGTCCACTACTATCTCTATCTCCCTTTCACCTCAGTACTCCTTTATAATTTGTAACTATCTTCATCCTATAATTACTTCACTGTCTCCTACTTGATATCTATTTTCCGCTGATTCCATTTGAAAGCAACTAGACTTTTATAAGCTTGATATTAGTGAATATTTAAGCAATAACCAATGATGTCGGTATGGTATATTGAAGATTTACCCATGGCTGGTGTGGTTTAATCATGAGGGCAAAACCCACGTGATTAAATAAAGTCAACCATGGGTAAATCTTCAATATACCACACCATGGAGTTAGCTATTGCTATTATACAATGGCATTATTTAAGAAAAAAATACTTACTTTTTTTAAATAATGTCTTTGTATAATGCCTCCGTGGTGCCCTTCCACATTTTTCCGGTATCCTGGAGCTTTGTCTGATGTACTGTGCATGCATATGGGACTTGTGTTCCCATGCTTACGCAGTACATCAGTGCTGTATAAAGGAAGCAACAGAGAAAGGAAGATCTCCATTGCTTTTTTTTTTTTTTTTTTTTTTTTTTTTTTATGAGATACACTAATGGAAAAAAATCCAGGCAACCGGACCTTTTTCCGTTGGTATATTCTCAGATTAACAATGGGCATTCTGGTTGGGCTGACCAATCAGCATGCTCATTTTTGAATATTAATGGCCAGTCACTGTATAATTTACTGTATTCTTCATTTAACTGTCATGTTTTCATTAACTGTCATATCATTACAATTCTATGTATGTTCATTTACTATTATATGTATGTGCATTTATTATTTTTTGATTAACTATCATATCATGAGAAATCTGTGTGCATATGTACATTCATTATATAAATCCTATATAACTGCCTTCTACTCATTCTGTAAAATAGAGCATTTCTGCCTGGGGCTCAGCTGAAACTACGATGTGTACCCAGTCAGACCTTCCTGGTAAATAAAAGCAATCAATAAATAAACAAATAAATAATAAATTTAGAAAGTTGCTAAAATTACAGGTTTTGCATTAGCATGCATTTTCTGAAACTCAAATGTATGTCATTATTTAATGACTTCATTCCTTCATGATTTGTCAGGAGAAAAAAAATAGTTCTTGAGGAACAGACCAAAACTATGAGGAAAAAAACTGGACATTCTGCATAAATATGGTCAGTTGAGAGGTATAGTCCACATAAGTTTCAAAATCCCAAATAAATGGGTCAGCTTTTCGGGTTGTATTGTCAATGTGGTAGTTCCCTGGGGTAGATAACTTCCCAAAGGATACAGTAATTATTTTTTTTGGCATTTAAAGACCATGATTTTGATACCAGTTATTTATCTGAGACAACCCTTCCTGCAGGATGTCTAGGATGGCTAAGTCATTTGTCAGTAGACAAAGAAGAATCATGATAGTTAAAATATAAACAGAAACAGTCTGAAATTAATAAAATATATCCGAACATAAATATGCATGTGCATAAACAACTATAGATGTCAGTTGAAAAGCATGTAAAATAACAACATTTTGCATTCTTATCTGACCGTTAAATACAATTATAGAATGACTGGCCATTAATATTCAAAAATTATCACGCTGATTGGTCAGCCCAACTAGCATGCCCATTGCAAATCCGAGAATAGACCAATGGAAAAAGGTCCGGTCACCCAAACTTTTTCCATTAGTGTATCGCATAAATTTTTTACTTTTCTTTCTTTTTTTAATGAAATTAGAAAACAGAAGACCTCATATGAATGAGGGAGATAGTGCAGAGAAAAATAAAAGGAAAATCAGGTACATTCTGCAAAACGAAAGAAACTTACCTGATTATCCTTTTATTTTGTCTGTCCTGGCTCTCCCAAACATTAAAAGTCTCCCAGTTTCTATTTGTTTTCTTTTGAATAAAAAAAAAAAAAAAAAAAAAAAAAAAAAGGCAACAGAGAGCTTCCTTTCCCCATTGCTTCCTTTGCAGAGCGCTGATGTACTCAGTAAGTATAGGAACACAAGTCCCATACGCATGTGCAGTATATCAGACAAAACCCCAGGATACCAGAAAAATGCAGAAGGGCATCACAAAGGTGTTATACAAAGACATTATTTAAGAAAAGTAAGTATTTTATCTTAAGTAATGCCATTGTTTAATAGCAATAACTGACTCTGTGATCGTGGTATATTGAAGATTTACCCACAGTTGGCTTTATTTAAACAACTAAACCACACCAACTATGGGTAAATCTTCAATATACTACACTGACATCATCACTTATTGCTTAAAAATATAAGACATAAAAATGTTATATAGATTTTGGCCCATCCTGATCATCCTATTTCCAACCATCCTTCAATTAGATAGTAGTGCATTATGATGTAATTCCCTATGCCTCCTACTTTACTTTTCTGCCCAGAAACAGGGGAAGTGCTGCAGCAGTTAGTGTTGTCGCCTCACAGCAAGAGGCTCTCTGGTTTGATTTTTGGCTGGGGTGCCTTCTGTGTGGAGTTTGCATGTCCTCCCTGTGTTTCCGTGGGGTTTCTCCAGATGCCCCATTTTCCTCCCACATTCCAAAGACAAGCATCTGGGGCATTTCTCCCTGGGCCTCTGCTGAAAATGGGCTCTGTCCCAGTCAGACTTTCTCAGTAAACAAATGTTAAATAAAAAAATAAAACAACCATGTCTCTCCTCTAGGTCAGTGTTCTGGACCCCTTCTAAACAACACATAATTTTTTCCTTCCTATAATTGTTTCAAAACTTCATAGTATAATGTGTACAAAATATCTCTCTATTAACTATTAACCTAAAACTGAAAGGTGTCAAAATGCCTCCAAAACTTATATAACATGCACAAGTATGTTGACTTTCAAACATGGTTTCATACAGTTAAACCAGACGTTGTTGGTGTCACTGAATCTTGGTTAAAACCTGATGATGTTAGACCTTTGCTCTATCCGAGCCATGTCTAGTATATGAAAGTCATGGAAAAACTTTATTAAAGCAAAGCTTTTGGGTAACAACCCTTTCTCGATGCTAATACCATTACACAGAATAATCACCATTTAAATAAAAGCAAGCAAGTATCATGTGACCACAGCCAGCATATCACATGACACTGCATTCATTTATAGTGTTCCTATAAGAAAAATAAGACTTCATTGTCTGCAGCTCAGGTAGAGCCAAAAATAATCCAATTTGTTTGTATAATTCTTTTACGATCACCTGTCTTTACATTAAAAGTAGTTACATACCTAATTTTACTTCATTGAACTCTCTTTTGTACCACTTCTTCTATCCCCTTAGAAAATATGGGTTTCAGAGAGGTTTCTCTGTCCTTTTTTTACCCCATCACAAATTCTAAGTAGTTCTGTTTGATTATAACCACTATTTATAAATTCATCAACCATCCCTTGAAGCTGAAAAGGGTGGGGCAACTGTAATCATGAATCGAACTAAATACATGGCCTCACTAAAACTGTTGTTGAATGATGAGCACACTTTTAAGAAAACGACTCATCAGCTGCAGACAATTCTGAATGAAAAGCCTTATTTTTTTATAGGAACACTATTAACTTAAAAAGAAGGCTATGTTATAAATATGTTAAAGTATATGCCAAGCAACAAACAGTTACGAAGCAAGGCACTTTTAAGTGTATGAATTGTTGTTGTTGTAATTATATTTTAACAGGTAATAACATGTTCACACATCCAGTGACCAACAGGCAATATACTTTTTCCCTCACAGCCAGTTGTAATACCAGCAATGTGGTGTAGCACTTGTGTGAAATGCTTTTCATTTTATGTGGGGAAAACCATCAGAAGGCTGAGGAAGCAAATCATTGAGCATAAGTCAGATAAAAGAAGGAGAAATGACAAGGATGCTCTAAGCAGACATATCATGAACAAGGGTGAGGACCATTGTTTTAAGTTTAGGGCAATAGACATAGTAGTGAATGGAACCGGGGGGGGGGGGTTAAACAATTTTATTGAAAATAGAGTATACATGGATTATTAGATTATGTGCAAAGTTTGAACCTGGTCTTAACAACACTGTAAGTATTAAACCTGTTTTATTAAGAATACAACAGCAAAATATGTAATGTATTTAGAAAAAAATTGTATGCAGTGTCATATGATATGCTGGCTGTGGTCATGTGCTGCTTGTCTGCTCTTATTTAAATGGTGATTATTCTGTTTAATGGTTTTACCATTGAGAAAGGGTTGTTACCTGAAAGCTTTGCTTGAATAAAGTTTTTGCTTGACATTGGACTGGTTTATTTCTGAGTCTATCATTAGTTATTTTTCCAGTTACCACAGTATCAAGCCTTATTACCACTAATATATGAAAGTCAAAGGTCACAACCTCAGCCTTGTGGTGCTGCACTTCTCAAGCACGCTGATGGTATTTTCCGTCAATACCTCAGGCCAACATCCCCATTTTGTAGTCTCTATGCCTTAAACTACAATATAAATTGCTTGCTTGCCTCCTCCTACTACTCAATCTGTAGTAAGTAAGCAGCTTGCATCAATTCTGAGTAAACTTAGCTATAATAACTCCTTACTAAAGGATGACTTTGATCTTCACTAGCATTACAAATTCCAACTTTCTTCTCCAGTCCATTTAGCAGATCATCAGTTCTAATGAATTGCAGTGGAAACATGTATTTATCGAGTGTTGATTAATCGACTGACAGCAGCATGATGGCTTTATCACAGAAAGCCACTTTCAATGAACTTTCTCCAATATTGTGCAACTGTGGAGATGGGGTATATGCATATATATATATATATATATATATATATATATATATATATATATGCAGAGGGGCTTGCCACTCCTCCACAAAGGCTTTAAAACATGTTTACTGAAGTGGTTTTCAGTGATTTATTTCATTAATCCTTTGACAAATGATCATGAATCCCTTGTAGTATGTCCTATTCATCCTAGACCTCTCACAGGCATTCATAGTCATCTGAATTGATTCTGTGCCAGTCCTCTTTCACAATTTTCTGCTTCCTCAGTTGAATGCCCTTATCTGAGTGACCACTGTCTGCTTTGTTCCACCTTTTTTTCTAAAAACCCATATCAGCCTTAAAATACTAAACAGAAAGACTGCAACATTGCTTTTGTAATACTTCCATAATCTTCCCTTTCTTCACATAATAAATACACCCCTTAAAATTAGGATGCTCTTTGGAAACAATAAACCCTTGTTATCTCAAGAAATTAAAAATTCATCACCTCTTAGAAAGCCGTATGGGCCAAGAATATATCAACTCTCCCTCCTGATTATGAGTGCATTTCCTTACTCAGAAAGGAATACAAAAGTCTTGCAAGCAGAACTTAAACAGATTTTATAATAATAATAATAATAATAATAAAATGAGAGATTTCTGGGAAGAGATTAAATTATCACTCTTAGTTGTCTATTACATACCATTTTTGTGTTGTAAGCATGAATGACCTCCAAGTATTTGATTTAAAATCAATGCCTGAATCACATGAGCCTCAGTTTTTCCATCACTTTAGTTTTAGTTACACTGCTGTGATGGCTTCCTTCCCTTTAAACATTTACATCTATGCCAAATCCTCATCTGGTTACACACTGACCTTCAGTTTTGACCATTTACCATATCTAAAATCAACAAAACGGATTAAGAAAATTACAGCCTATGGAAATGCTGGATCTAGTAACTTGTATCCCACTTTTATACCTACATTAATCTCCTCTAATGCAGATTACAATACAAAAATGGCATGTTATCTTCCTTTAAATTAAACTTGGATAATTAGATAAGAACCCAGAAATGTACTATAAGACTAACCAACCTTGCCCTTCTTGAGAAAGGGAGTACAGCCTGAGCCTGGGTACTGGCAAGGTAAAAATGGTCTTGTGACAAATTACCTTGACATTTCTATGATTCTTATGATACCTAAAGCTCTTGCACTACTTCTGAATCATTTAACCTACTGTTCTGCTGTCATACCTGCTACAATTTTTGAAGAAGGACACAGCCTCTCAGTTACAGATCCTCAGTGAAACCAATGTCCTATTACCTATCCACCCACATGGATTCAGAAAGGGTCTTAGCAGCAACAAGGCCCTTCTTTTTTCTCAGCTGATGCATTCTATTGTGCCACAAACTCAGAAAGCCTACTTGAAACCTTTCTTATCTATCTAAAGCTTTTGATCCATGGCGACTAAAATATTTACATTCTTTGGTCTTAGCTCCTCCTCACTAAACTGCTTCTCTGATTACCTAAATAGAAGGTAGCTCAAAGTTATTCTATCAGACTCTCAGTCCTTTCGCTATCCTGTTCTGTCTGGCATTTCTTTGGACCATTGATTTTCCCTTCTGTATTAATTCCTTTTTATGTCCTAAAATACTTGGACTTTCCTCCTGTATGCAGACAACACTGGAATCTAGAAGTTCATCGAACACCATCTTCAGCTCCCTTAATTTCACTCTAGTTCAGCTCTCTCATGACTGTGGGCTTAAATGACTCAAAGTTGATCTTAGAAAAAGCAATGCAATAGTCTCTGGAACACATAAGTTCATAGATTAGTGCTAGGCTAACTGCCTTGTGGGCCATTTTAAACCTAGCCAATTACCCCAAGTGAGAATCAAAACTTGCACTTTGTGTCTGTAAGGTAAAAACCTTAACCATTATGCCAGCCTCATGCCTGATAGGTTCATTCTAGGCTAACCACCCTTGTGGACCATTTTAACCCTATTCAGTTACCCTATCTGAGTATCAAACCCTGAACTTTGTGTCTGTAAGGTAATCACCTTAACCATTATGCCACCCTTCCATAGGTAAATGTTAGGCTATTAGTCTTTAGACTATTACAAACTTAGCCAGTAGCCAGAGATCAGAATCAAACCCTTTACTATGTATCTGTTAGGTAAAGACCATAAACTTTATGCCATCCCTAACCCCTCTACACCTTAGCTTGTGCAAGAAGAACTGGGACATCACAGACCATGGTGATGCACCACTGAGGCTAACATACAATTTTCTTACTTTCTCCAGTCACATGCAAAATCTGAGTACGAAGATCACTTAAATGCTGTATGCAACAACCTCCTAACCAAACAGGGTAGTCTTGTAATTAGAAGATGTGGATTTCTACCCACCTTCAATTACTTCTTCCCCATCATTGGCTCCACTTCCTTCAAAAACCTATAAAAACCCCAAACACTTCAAAACTGCATGTCACTTAACTGTTGGAGCCAAGAGAAAGCTGTACAGTTGTCTTGCAATCAAGTAAACCGTTGCAGTTTGCATTAGACTTTTCTCACTCACTGCTTTACTCTTATGCAAACTCTTTTTCATTAACCACTGTAAGGCCTATTACTGTAAACCAATATTCTGACTCTCATAACTTTTACCACTAGTGCTGTCCCCCTGAACAACCCCCTCTTCTCTCTTGGCTATGATGACAGAGCAGTCCATCACCTCGGCTCTAACATTTGGAACTGTCTTCTTGATACCAATTCTCTGCCTCCAACCGTTTCCTTCAAATAACTTAAATTGTACCTACAGGACCAAAGTGAATGCAAATGCATTAGCTCTGTAAGCTAACAACATATATTGCTAGTATTCACCCAGGAGGATGGCCTTCTGGAGTGTATATCTTAGCAGTGCTAAGTATGTACTTCTATTTATATTTGTTTCTAGTTCAGCATATTAATTTCAAGGTACATATATTATTTCATAATGCATTTGATAATTCTTGTTAACATTTCATTGCACTGCATATTTGCTTACTTTCATCATTATTGTAAATAGGTCATGACTGAAGAGGGTCTTTTGAGGTCCAGTTTACCTACTTTTAAATTAAGCAAACAAACAAACAAACAAATAAATAAATAAGAAACCCTTACTGCCAAGCTAAAAATCAATAAATCCAAATCTATCTATCTAATTTGCACATATCTCCCTCCTGGAAATAACATTAATACACTTGAAAACATACTTAGTCACCTATCTACCCACCTACCTCAGGAAACCATTGTATTAGGAGACTTTAATATAGACTGGACAACCTGTAGTTCTCCCAATCCTACCAACCACATAAATCTACACAATTTCTCACAGATAATAACCACCCCTACTAGAATCCATAAGCCAAGCAACAAGGAAACCACCCTAGACTGGATTCTTCTCAACAGCCATCTTGATACTTATAAACCAGGAACCCTTCCCGATGATATCAGTGACCATATGCTAACCTATATCATTAAACAAAAAATTCATAACCCTAACACTAATAATTTTAAATCCTCCCGCTCAAAAAAATTCTTTAATCCAGACAGTTTCCAAAATGAACTAAAAGCATGTGACTGGTCACCTATGTCTCATCTTCAACTTGATGAAGCAGTGACCTTCTTTAATACTAGATTCCTTCAAATCCTAGATTACCACGCACCCATTCGATCATCCCAAATAAGAACCAAAATTGCCCCCTGGCTTACAAAACATACTAGGCAAAAGATCCTCCTCAGAAATAAGATTTGGGCCAAATGGAGAGCCTCCAAAAGTCCATCTGATCACCTTTACTTTAAACAATTAAGAAATGCTACCAAGAAAGACATTCTCAGAGACAAAAAAGATTACTACCTTAACCGTCAACAAACCCACCAACTAAAGCCACAAAAATTCTGGACAGGCATTAATAAACTTCTTAAACCAGACCACTCTAAATCTCCTACCCCTTCAGGATTTAACCCTAGTAACTCTAACCTGATACCTGATGCCTTTAATAACTATTTTACAGAAGCCATTCTAACCCTAGCTAATACTTTACCACCCATCACCACAACACCATTACATACCAATAATACTGTAACTCCAACCTTTCATATTCAACCTGTACCCACATCCCTCATTTGCAACCCCCTTCAAAAACTTAAACCATGCTCCCCTTCTGCTGACTGTCTTCCAGCAGAATTCCTGCAAATTGCAGCTAAAGAAATCGCCTATCCCATCTCCATCCTTATAAACAGAACAATTTTAGAAAGCAAAATCCTTTCCATATGGAAAGTATCTCACATCATCCCTCTACACAAAGGTGGATCATCTACCGAGCTCTCCAACTTTCGGCCTATCACCTTACTCTCTCCAATAGCTAAAATAATGGAAAAGTGCATACATAAACAACTACTTGCCCACCTTCTCCATAACAATTTACTTGCAGACTGCCAGCATGGTTTTAGACCATTTCATAGCACAACAACTGCCCTGCTATCATTTTCTGACTCCATAAACAAAAATTGTAATAATAATACTTTCTCCTCTGCATTGTTTATTGACCTCTCAAAAGCCTTTGATATGGTGAACCATAACTTGCTTATTGACATACTAAAAGCCCAATCACTCGATACACAAGCACTACATTGGTTTAAATCCTACCTTGAAAACAGACAACAAGCAGTACTTTGGGACAATACTCTTTCTTCTTCCCTCCCTGTGAACATTGGAGTACCACAAGGCTCTATATTAGGACCCCTTCTCTTTTCATTGTTTATTAATGATCTACATACCAAAATTCCTCAAGCCACCTGCATACAATATGCAGATGACTCGACTTTAATTTGTTCAGCCAAGTCCATAACCTCTCTCCAGGCCCTCACTCAAACAGTATTTAACAGTGTTGAAAATTGGTTAACCCCAAAAAAACAAAATTACTGCTCTTTGCTCCTACTCATAGGTCACCTCATCCACACTTCACAGTCACCTCTAGCAATGGAACTAACATATCCCCTGACACTACAACCCGTCTACTGGGAGTAACAATTGATAACAACCTTAGCTATGATGACCATATTAATGCTACTATAAAGTATGTCAACAAAAAACTAGGCACCCTTTATAGAATCAAACCCTTCCTTACCCCTTCAGCCAAAATCACTATTGCCCAGACTCACTTAATCTCTACCCTTTTCTATGTTTCTGCAATATATACCAACCTATCTAGAAACAACCTCGCCAAACTTTCTACTAGTTACAATAGCATAACCAGATTTGTCACTGGCACCCCTTTCAGAACTCACCACTGTCATAACCTCAAACAACTGGGATGGTTAGAACTGCAGAACCTACTACTTTGTCAACAATTTGTTATCACCCAAAAGATCCTTTATCACCCTAATAATACCCCAATCCTTACTAAGCTGATTACCCCCTACAAATATCTTGCAACTCTACGCTCAGCTAACAAAATTCTAGTCTCCACTATTAAATCTAAAAACAAACCTGGGGACTCACTTTTCGCCAACACAACAGGAAAAAGCTGGAACCAGCTTCCTAGTGAGCTTTCATCTCTTGCTTCCTCTCATCTCTTTAAAAAGCATCTTAAAGAATATCTTAAAAATCATTGGCTTTGTCCCTGCTCTAACCCAGACTGATATACCCTGACTGTTGTCTCCTTCCCCTTTTTGCTCTCCTTACACTTCTATACCCCACTATTCTATGCCACATAGCTGTAAAAATTTTTATTTACACTTCAATATTGTCTTAGCTTTTTTGATTGCTCTCTCTCAAATTTTTGCTCACATTATTTGATCTGTGTGTTAACCTACTAAATACTCTAAATAACTTATGTCAACCTCAATGTAACAATGTCCTGTAATTTGTTTTGACTATTACCATATATTGTAATCTTTGTCACTACTAATGCTTGGAGCTTTTCTCCCCGGGCCTCTACTGAAAATGGACATATATCCAGTTAGACTAGCCCAGTCAACAAATGTAAAATAAAATAAATAAACTAAGGCAGAAAACAAAATGAGGTATATATATATATATATATATATAGAGAGAGAGAGAGAGAGAGAGAGAAAGAAGGCAGAGAAATAATTATTATAGTATGATGAAAGTGGCTAACACCAAGGACAGCCACCACACTGTAGAAAATGGAACACAATAAGGGAAACACAAACACAGTGACATCATCAAAGTTCAGGAAAAAGAAACTTAAAATTTAGGAAAAGAAGAATGGGAAGGGGGCGGAGCTGTACATATTCTTAATTTGCATAAAACCACTTCCACACCAATTAACCAAATTTAGTTAAAAGAAAGGGAATTAGGAACAGGTACATTTGAAAGGTAAGTAAATAGCTACAGGAATCACCCTTTCAGATCTAAATAAAAGGGTCCAGCTATATAAAACTATGGTGGATCTACAATGTCACATTGATGAAATATATCAGCCCCATATAAGCAGCTTGACATTTCAGCATAAACCCTGTTACGTTTGGAACATAAAATCTGTATACATATGTAACTGAGGAGACTGGAGAATTCTTGGAGATATATACAAGACAAAAATAAGCATTTTTGTAGGTAGGTAAGGCCTCTGCAATTCCTTAACCCTGTGCACACCCAACACACCCTTATATATTCTCGTTGCAAAGGTATTCCAACTCAGAGAATGAGATATTAGTATTAAAGCATGCTAATAATGATTTTTCTTCATAATAATGCATTGAGCCTTCCCCCACATCACTACAATACATACCGAGTAACACAGTCATGGGCAAACAAACCGTCAAAGAAATATAGCTCGAACAAATTAAAAAAATATATATATGAGCAAAGTCAGCTCAATAAATTCAAGGTAAGACAATTACAGTAGCTGGAAGTTTGCAGCCATTTAAGCTGTTAAATATATGCACACAAATAAATCAAGCTGGCTGAAAGTAAGCAAAGCTGTCCAAAGAAACATTTTAAGTCTACTATAATGGCTGATTAGAAAATAAATACAAGGGTAGTAACACAACCAGTAATTCCATCATCCAAAGCATACTTCATATATAACTTATCTAGTTTTGGAAAATAGTCATAAGAGCAGTGATTACAGGATACAGTATACAACAGATTTTAGAAGGATGAAGTAAGTATCGGAATTTAATTAATTGTGGTTGAAAAAAGAAAAGAAGTAAACAATCGTCCTGAGGGAATTATTAATCTGATTCACCTCAAACCACAATACAACTAGCACCTCTCTCCTTAGTCATTATTACAGGTAATGAAGGTACACTTGATGTAAGAATCATGATAAAGAACAGAAAAATAAAATGGAAATGAGTAGAAAGGAATAAAAAGCATGGAAGGTAAATTTAAAGTCCAGCAGACTGCATATTGCCCAGGTAGAACAGCTATAATGTAAGTGAAGGAGAGCTGTTTCACACATTGTACATAAGCTAGGAATGTAACAGTAGATATAAATAGAATAAATGAATCATTTCATTTACAGAAAAGTCCAATTACAGGTTATATAGCACTGAAAGCATGCTATCAAGTAACATATAAGCAAAATTATATAATTCAACTATACTCAGAAAAGGGAAGGGCAGATCCATGTTGTTGCATCAAAGACAGTTTCAACAAGACCCAAACTTCTAAACTAGTTTCATTGAAAGGTGCATTCAATGAACTAAAAACAGCCCCCTACATGCTCACACCCCTTATAAGAACTAACTACACAGTTGCACAGCAGTGGGAAAACGGCAAATCAGTTTCCCTGAATGTAGGTTTTCAGAGAAACTATTTCAGATGGTTGGGAATCACATACATTTTTTCATAGAGTTGCCACATTCCTGGAAGGGTAACACTCTCAGAAGATAACAAAAAAGGTATTATAACATTTGCTCTGCATTGAAAGAAGTAGATTATCAGCAAGCAGCAATATGAGAAACACTGCAACTTTTTGATGAATATCTAGGCAGAGCTGAACTTTTGCAATATGCGCAGTTGGGGCTACTTGTACTTTTCTCATCGTATATTATGAATAATAAAAAGAAAAGCACAATCTTTGTGTCCCACACCTCCCTCTGTGTAATGCAGATCCTGTTCTAAACCTCAGTTGCACACATGAAGCAAATATTACCTTCACTGTACAGAACACAAATGTCATGCAACAAACTACAGTGGCTCACCAAAGAGCATTCATTGTGCATGTATACCTAAGTTTATTAACTCTTGCCCTTTTCTAGATTGAGAGAGACATCAACATGAATAAAACAGATAGCAGCAAAGGTCTCTTCCTCTTACCCAATCAGGCTACAAAAGGTGGTATTTTATGCGGTTTATGACAGCCAGGAAGTCTGCAATTTCCATTACTAAAGCAGGAAGGATGACAACATTTTAGTCTATGTGCAATACAGAACAAACTTGTATGTCTTTAGACAGAGGGGTGGGGGTGTAGGTTTCAGCTTATATAATCAGAAATTTGTTACAGAGTCTGTGGTGGGTAGCAGAAGAAAAAGCTTTGAAATGGATGATACACAATACAAATATGAAGGAAGATCTGGCAGTATACAGAAGAGAATTAATTGCTTTTCTGTAGTGTAACGGCTGTGCTGATGTGCAAACTTTAGCATGCAAAGGCACAACTGAAATATGTCTGTTTTGAGATACACATCTGTCAGATGGATACAGTTGTGGATATAACGCAAAAAAAGAACTGAGCACTACAGATTATTTTTATTCATATCCACTACAAAATTATATATTAGTTAGCCATTACAAAGCATATTATAATGCCTCCTGAGGCACAAAATTATATGTACCATACAAAGGTATCTATAATCAAATACTTTTTCTGAACTCCTTCATCCCAAATTTGGTAAGGAGTTACTGAAAAAACAAAATAAGACAAATAAGTAAAATCAAAGAAGACATAAGGGATCAGCTATGCAGAAAGGTTTAACATGATAAGACATCTCAGAAGACGTCTGGGTTGAGGTAAGCCATACCAGCTCATAGAGCACAATACCATTTAGGCTTTCCCCTTACAGGGCATTAGTACGGAGATCAGATCTGCACCAAGCTATTGTGGCAGTCAAGGGAAGTGAATAATTCTAAATAGCTATGCACTCTCAGCAAGGAATGTTCTCAGCTCATAATATGCTTAGACAAATGATTCAGAGAATTGTGCAGCCAATTAAAATTTCATTCAGTCAGGAAAAAATGAACACCATCAAAAGATAACATTCGTCCATTCACTCCTTTGGGATTGTGTATGCGTGTGTATGGGTGTGTGTGTGTGTGTGTGTGTGTGTGTGTGTGTGTGTGTGTGTGTGTGTGTGTGTGTGTGTGTGTGTGTGTGTGTGTGTGTCTGCTAGTTTGCTGGTAACCATCTGAAATGTCAGGACCCACTATAGCAAGTCTTGAAATGCAGAGGATGAATGGCCAGAAAATGGACTTACATATGTTAAGTGTCAGACGGCCATTTCTTGGAATATTCCATTTTCAATAAAGTATGACAATCTCGGAGTTTTTATTTATAAGTTTAGGGGGTGGGGCCTCCCCCCACATTGGGGAGGGTACAAGGGAGCTTACCTCCCACAAAAAAAAATAAGTTTAAAGGAGAAGAATGATCGTTGATATTTGCTTTTTTATGAGTTTTCTGTCTTTTTGTTTTATCAGCCTGTTGGCACTCAGCATTTTTTGTGCTATGTCTCTAAACCTGAATTTCTCTCATTTGTGCTAAATAACCAACTCATGGTGGGTAATTAGCATAGGCAAACAAGACTTGTCTGAATCCTAGGAGCACGTCTTTTCACTTGGAGAAAGTTTCAAAACTTGGGAGAGGGTTGCCCCTGAGCATGCTGACAGAATGGCTGCTTGATCTGAATTGTCATGAAACCTAGAATGTCAGTCTGATATGCTGTTAAAGACTTAACTTAAAGCAATGTTTTCACCTTTTGAAGTTCCCTGTGCTTGGGACAGGTAACAAAAAAATCTTTTCATGAGTTTGCAATCTCCAAAACATATCTCAGCTGCTTAAAATAGAGGATTACGATCAGGTCTCTGATCATATGCAGCTTATTATGTATCTAGGACATAGAGGCCAAGAAATTTACCTGGAGCGAGATACACAAAATGAGAATTTCTTGACATCCATTTTGAGAATGCATAATAGAGAAATATGATCAGTGATCTGAATATAACTGTATGGAGCTTTATCTGTTCTGTGTATTAGCATTTACAGAAAAAAAGAAAGTTAGGAGCCTTGACAGCCAGCAAAGTACATATCACTGCCAAACAGACAGCAACATTCCTTTCAACTTTGCTTAAGAATTTTGCATAAATAACAAAAATAATGAATGAACAAAGGATTGAAATCAGGGATAGTTTTAAACATTGCATTAATTCTCTTAAAAGATAAAAGAACAACAGGTTTTGGACCAATATGCATTTTTTCAACAATAAGAGGTTTTGAAACAGTAATGTCTGACATTATTGACTGTAATCTACAGTGATTTACCAGAAAAATCAACAAATTTATGAGGGACAGGGCAAAACTATGAAACAAAATCAAGGACATCTTACAAAATCAGGGACAGCTGAAAGGTGTGCACAGCAGACAGAATGGAAATGCCCCTGTGTAGAACTAAGTTTTAAAAGCTGATAGACACTTCACTCTGCACATGTTTTATTTATAAGTGTGGTAAGGTGACGTGGTAACAGCTTTTAAAATCAGTTTTATGTTCTGCCATTGTTCTTTGCTGGACAGCATTGCCCACATTTATTCCTTAGTGTGACTCCTGATCTTAACAGTGCTTGTGTGTCCTTGGAAAGGTTTTGTTAAGCACCCCAAGGGCTGCTAAGATTGCGTTTTGGTCTAGGGAAGCACTTAATGAGGTTATCTTTTTCTCAATAATGGAGCATTATTGCAGCCCTCCATGTGATGTGTCAGTATGTTTTTAAATTCAAACAACAGTGCTGTTTCTAATAACTGCATGATAAGTACTGCACCTGCCAGAAGTCTGCATTAAATTTTTTTAATGAATGTAAAAACTAACAAAAATTGTTCACACATCACTGCAATATCTAAAACATCCAGTGACTCTTTCTACAACATATATTGAATCCCAAAAATAAAGTTAAATTACACTTACAAGAATCACAAGACTAACACACATAAACATAAACAATTATACCATCTCAAAACCAAATAACAAATCAGCTGAAACAATATTTCTTGGAAGGAGAACTTCCTGCACTGTGTTACCCCCCCCCCTCCCCTTTACTTATATACATTAACTTCACATTCACACAATTGTAGGGAAGCCAACGAGAAGGGAAAAAGCATTTTGTATGATATTTTTACATTGGAAGCAGAATCCATCTTGTTTCAGAATGGATCCCAAAGTTCAGGCCTGCCTTAGGTTTCATCTCTCTTCCACAGTCTTAGCATGTCTTAGTGTCATCATGGAGAAATTAAACTTATGCCCAATAAGGGTAAAACATAGATAAGGGGTCAGCTAATTCTCAGTCAGCACAATAACACAGAGGTGTTCAGTTTCAATTACTCAGTAGCTATACCTTGATAGATAACAAACAAGCTTGCTCAAAGTATTTTACAGTATAAATATGTGGTTCCTTGGTTCATGGAGAAAAGAGCTTGAATGCTTGAATCCCCATGTATGTGCATTTTGTTACAATAAATGAGCTCATTCTACTTTGCTGAATTGTGTTTTCTGAATTTATTGTCTACCTTAACACCAACACACTCAGTAACTTCATATCATACTGAGTTATACTGAAAAACAAGAGTTTCTTTTTCAGTATAAGTTCATTTTTTAACAAAAATGAAAGCTTTGCACTTTCATAGTCAGAAAAGTTCATTTTAGTGATGTGGATCCCAGGGCATTTTAAAAAGTGACTTCATTCGAATTACATGAGTAATAGAGCCATTGATGGCTGAAGTAAGGCAAATGGAGATGGTAAAATAACACTTCTAAAACAAGATATGGCAGTCACAGGTTAAATAAAAATTATACCGGAGGATCTAAGAGGCATGGTTAGGGTTGCAAAATGAGAGTGGTGAGGTAAGGGCAGTAATATCTTAAGCAAAAGGGAAGGGGAATAATGGGAGAAGAAAAAGCGAAGAAGAGTTTTAAGTACCCAGTGGAAGTAATGAAGAAGAACAATTCCAAAACCAAACAAAATAAGTACCATAGATGAAGGAAAATAGTCGGCTCAATGATAGAATTCCGAAGCTGGTTTAATAGTCAATTACACACACACACAACATTTTCATCTAAGTTGCTAAGACTTCATCAGATGCAAACAATAACTGAACCATCTCATTATATAATCCATTAGCTTAATTATTCAAGTAATCCACCAATGAGAATACAGTCCATTATCTCAATAAAGCATGTCATTGATTGATTGAAGGTTAATATCTTCACAAATTTCTTCTCATTCAAAACTTTGAAAATATTCTAAATAAAAAAAAACTAAATAAAAAAAACAAGCTATTAAAATAAGTGATACACTACTTTCTTCCCATGACTACTATTCATTTTAAGTCTACGCAACAGAGACCTCCAAAGCAGAAATGCAAGCAACCTCTGCCCCCCAACACAACCCAAATGACACATAGCCCGCAGACTCAGTGTGCCACTCAACCACAGCCAATAAGGCAAAACAATGTAGCCAACACACTAGTCATAGGTGACTCTATAGTCAGGCACACTGATGTCCCACTCACCAGGCTAAACAAGGAGAAGGTTACTGTCAGCTGCCTGTCAGGTGCTAGGATCTGCCACATAACCCACGCACTCAGGTCACTCCACAACAAGTACAAATATGACTCTGTCATTGTCCATGTTGGTGTGAATGACCTGAGACGTACCTCCCTGGACTACATGAAAAGAGACATGGAAGAGCTCTCTAATCTTGTAGCCCAGGCAGGTATGACCCTAGTCCTGAGTAGCATTCTGCCATCACCCAGAATGATGCCGCAGTACAAGGACAAAATGATTGACTTCAACAATTGACTAAGCTTCTGGTGCCATTCTAAAGGGATCCAGTATCTGTCTGCCTGGGATGACATGGTCAACAGACCACAATGCTTTACCAGAGATGGCCTGCACCTGTCACCCCTGGGATTCCAGATATTAGCTAAGGTTCTTGCCGCCCCTATAGTGCCTTTTTTAGGCAAGGTTCAAATGACAAATTCACCACCGTAACAGGAACAAGGAAGCAAAAACTGAGGGTGATGCTACTCAATGCTAGAAGTCTAAATCTCAAAATGCACTCACTTGAGGCACTCCTTAAAATGGAGAACATCGATATCTGTGCAGTGACTGAGACCTGGTTCAAGGCTCCAGAGAGCACCCGTGCACTACCAGGCTATAACTCATACCACACTTTTCAGCCATGTAACCTGGACCGGAACACCAAAGGTAGAGGTGTGTCCATATTCATTAAGGATATCCACACCTCCAGGCTAGTTGCTCAGCATAATGCAGCTGAGGTTATCCAAGTGCAACTAACTCTGGGCAAAACTGCAATCCAAATTGTAGTTTGCTACAGATCACCCACCATGCCCCAGGATTCCTCACACTCCTCTTTTCTTGATGCACTGGAAAATATTAGGGTTCAACCAAACACCCTAATAATGGGCGATTTCATCTACCCCAGCATTAACTGGGAAAACTACTCATGTACCAACTCCTTTGCTCAACGCTTTCTGGAATTCATAAACTCCAATGCCCTGGATCAACTTATCCACACCCCCACCAGGGGCAACAGTATCCTAGATCTAGTCATTACCAACATGAGTGACTGGTGTTCCACACCTGAAGTCAACTCCTCATTGGTCCGATCCGACCATAAGCTAATTACCCTAGATATCCACATCTTGCCCCCACTCCCCATTAAGGAAACCATGGTAAAAAAATTCTCCAAAGCCAACTTCATGCCTCTTAAGGCAGAAGTGGTGAACTTCATGACACCCATGCAAATGGACAATACAGTTATGACTACTGAATCCTACACAATTGCACTCTATAAGCACTTACATGAGTGCATGGATCGTGCTATCCCAAACAGAACCAAGATGCTATCCTCCAAAAAAAGGAAGCCAATCTGGTGGTCCCCTGCCATAAACAAACTGTACAACAGAAGGAAGAAACTGTTGCAAAAGAGAGTAAAATCCCACGAGTGGAGGAGTTCCCTGGTTAGCTTCAGTAAGAAGCTGCGATCCCTGATAAAAATCCTCCAAAGCTAGTTATGAAAACAAAATCGCCACTGATTCTAAAGACAACCACAAAGCATTCTATAGCTATGTCAAGAATCTCAATGGCAACACTCAGATCTGCTCTGAGTTATAGTACAATGGCACTAAATATACAGACCCAACTGATATTGCCAACATCTTGGCAGATAGGTTCAGTGCTAACTTTACCCCCCCTCTCACCCCCTAAAGAGCCCATCTCTATACCAGAAAAATGCAACATTCCTGTAATCACGGCTGCACAGGTAAAAACCACACTCTCCAAAGCCAAGAACACAGCATCCATGGGACGAGACAACATCCCAGGCTGCGTTCTACACTAACTACAGAACGAATTGGCACCCCACCTAAGTACCATGTTCAATCATAGCCTCACCTCAGGCTTTGTGCCTGCTGAATGGCACATAGCAACGGTTATTCCACTCCACAAGGGGGGAGCCACCACAGACCCCGGGAACTACCGCCCCATTAGCCTGATGAGCCTGGTCTGCAAGGCCATGGAACGTTTCATCATGGAACTTATAAACAAAGACATTGGTAATCTCCAAACTCTGGACCACCCAGTTCGGGTTTGTAAAAGACAGATCATGTCTCCTAAACCTGATAGACTTCTTTGAAGCAGTCACCAAAGCCGTAGACAAGGGTAAGGTGGTTCACACAGCCTATCTAGATCTTGCCAAGGCTTTCAACACCATCCCCCACTCTGGAATTATAAATAATCTCACTAAACTAGGTATAAATCCCTATGTCACAAGATGGGTTGCCAACTGGCTCACTGACAGAACCCACACTGTGAAAGTAGTAGACTCCAAATCCGACTTCAGACCACTGACAAGTGGAGTACCACAGGGTTAAGTCCTGGGTCCTCTCCTGTTTGGTATCTACTTCTCTGAAGTACAGGCAGGCTAACACAGAAGGTCTTTGGCTACCGAAGTTCGCAGATGACTGCAAACTAGGAGCCATAATCGAAACTCCTAACGATGTGGACATCCCACAAAAGGGCCTCACTGAGACAGATGCCTGGTGTCAAAGCCATGGCCTCAAGCACAATGCCAAAAAGTGCATTGTCATCCCCTTTGGTAAAAACTCTGTATCCATGAACTACAACATAGGCGGTAGTATACTTAACACCGAAAGTGTGATAGGAGACCTTGGGACACAGGTGGACAGTAGTCTCTCCTTTGATAATCGCATCGCCACATTAGTCAGGAAATCCTTCTACATGGCACACATCATCACAAAAGGTTTCTCATCCAGAAAAAAAAAGGTCATTGTTCCCCTCTACTCATCACTCATTAGACCCATTATAGAGTACAACGCCCCTTTTGGTATGTACCTCACAAGACATCTACAACAACTGGAAAGGCTGCAGAAATACCTCACAAAGAGGATTACCAGCCTCAAACAGATGCCCTACGCAGACCGTCTCAAAAAACTCCAGCTTTACTCCGTCGTATATCACCTACTCATAGGTGATCTCTGCCTAACATACAAAGCTATGTCAAACCCAGAGCTGTTGGACATGCTCCACTTAAAGAAATACCAATCTCTCTGAGCTACATGCTCTAGGGACCTAAACCTTGTCACCACAATAAACAGAACATGCAGGAGGGATAGATTCCTATCCCAGAGACTTCCATTACTCTGGAATAAACTACTATCTATATCAAACAAAGCTCCTCATTAGCACTCTTCAAGAAAAATCTTGATGATTGGATGAGAAATAGGAAATTCCCCCTGGGGATCACCTCTGTGGCTCTGCTCGACAGGCACAGGAAAATAATTTTCTTGGGTGGCAAAAGCCAGGGTACCTTTTTGGCTGGGCTTGTATAGGCCCCAGGGCGATAGCCTAGTACCTACCTATGAACCTATGAACCTATGAACTGCCAGCTGCCATTAATACCCCAAACCAAATACCCCACATTAATACCCCAAATGTCTACCAGCTTGAAGCTGGCAGACATTTGGAGTATTAATACCAGCTGGCAGTAGACTTAAAGTGAATAGTAGTCATGAGAGGAAAGTAGTGTATCACTTATTTTAATAGCTTGTTTTTTTATTTTTATTTAGTTTTTTTCATATTGAATATTTTCAAAGTTTTGAATGAGAAGAAATGTGTGAAGATATTAACCTTCTACAGATCAATGACATGCTTTATTGAGATAATGGACTGTATTCTTATTGGCGGATTACTTGAATAATTAAGCTACTGGATTATATAATGAGATGGTTCAGTTATTGTTTGCATCTGATGAAGTCTTAGCAACTTAGACGAAAACGCTGAATCTGATACTGAACAACACGGGAGACTGTTCACCCCCCCGCAACCCCCCAACCTTCTGTTACATCCTCACTAGTGAGGTCAGATCACAAAGCTGTCTTCTGTGAAGTAAAAATCAACCTGGGAAAACCCAGTTAAACTGGTGACAGGAAGTATTATAAGGCAAACTATATCCTATTAGTGACAGTTTGTCAAAATTCAAGGCTCCTCCTAACCTGAGGACCACAACTACCTATCCAGAATTATTCACAGTGCTCCTATACAAACATTTTAATGGCTGCATGCAGGCAGCCATACCTACCAGGCATAAGTTCAAACAAACACTAAAAACAAATCCCACTGTTGGAATCCTCACCTAAACAGGATTCATAATAAAAGAGGTAAACTGATGGTAAAATCAGGAAAAGCAACCCCCTTAAAGACAAGTGCTCTGTTATACAACTAAATAAAAGACTAAGAGGTCAAATTAAGTCCAAAAAGGCCAACTATTAGGAGGGACCAGGTGCTGGCAGCACGTGCTAAATCCAAGAACACCACCACCATGGGTCTAGTCAACATCCCTCCTAAAGAGTTTATTACCTCCTGAACAGTATAAAACACAACCTTTCAGGACCATATGAGGCAATCTTCAACTACAACCTTGAAACAGATTACATTCCAATTGAATGGAGGGTCTCAACTGTCATTCTCCTCCACAAAGGCAGACCATCAACTGACCCAGGGAACTATAGACCCATCAATATAACAAGCCTAATATGCAAATCCATGGAACAAATTATAATGAAAATGATGAGCAAGGACATTGGCAATCTACAGCCACTGAATCCGTCCCAGTTTGGCTTTGTTAAAGTAGGATCAAGCCTACTTATCCTTTTAGACTTCTTTCTGAGGTCACCAAAGCAATGGATGAGGCTAGAACAGTACATACTGCATATCTTGTCCTAGCCAAGGCATTCAATACATACCTGGCTCAGGCATTGTTGACAAACTCTCTAGCTAGGCATAAATCCCTACATAACTTAGTGGATTGGCAGCTGGCTCACAGACAGGACCCAAAAAGTCAGGATCGGTGATACCACCTTCACCAAGAGACCAGTCAACAATGGAGAACCCCAGGGCTCTATTCTGGGCCAACTCCTGTTTGGCATCTACTTCTCAGATGTCAAAGCTAATGTGCAAAGACTTTTGCTCACCAAGTTCATGGATGACTGCAAATTGGGAGCTATTACAGATTCCTCTCAAGACACCAACATCTTCCAAGAGGGTTTAACACAGACAAATGTCTGGTGCCATAGCCATGGCCTAAAACTCAATGCCAAAAATGCATTATAATGACCTTTGGAAAACTGTCAACTGAAGTTAATTACTCCTTCGATAAAATACCCCTAACAGTCTGCCCAGTAGTAAGGGATCTGGGAACACATGTAGACAGCAATCTGGCATTTTACCCTTATGTAGCTAAAACAGTAAAAAACTCATTCTGTCACCCAACTTATAGGTAAGGGTATGACATCCAGGTCCAAGAAAGTTATAGTACAAATCCACTAGGTCCTTATTAGACCTATCATTGAATAAAATACCCCCTTTGACATGTATCTCATCGGACACTTGCAGTTACAGTTGGAATGACCACAAAGTTTTTTTTTTTTTTCTCAAGGAGAATTCAGGGCATGAACACCCTCTCCAACACTGATCATGTAAAGGCTCTGTCTCTCTATTCAGTCTCCTTCAGGCTGCTGAGAGGAGGGTCTTTGTCTGGCTTACAGGACTTACTCAAATCCAGCCCTGTTGCACATGCGTAAAACAAATAGCACCAGAAACACTAGATCCAGAATTCTGAACTTCACTTTTGACAGAAACAGCCATTTATTTGTCCCAAAGAATCCCCACACAATGGAATAGGCTCACCATTCTATTTAAAACAAAGTTCATCCCTGAACCAATTCAAATAAAATCTGGACAACTGTATGGGAAATCATTAATTTATTTTTGGTGTGGGTCTCCACCATCAATAAAAAAAAGTATTATCCTAACTATCAGCTCACTACAAATACTGAGTTCCCTACCTACTAACATGCCCCCCCCCCCAATATAGACATCCATGATACTCGGGACCCAAATTGTTTGAGGTACACCGCTAGGCTTGTAAATGCCGTAATGGTCATTAGCCTATTAACAGCCTATGAACTTATAAATGGAGCAGGTGAGCAGGGAAAGGAAACAGAAATAAAAGGAAAAGGAAATGTCACGGGAGTGCAAAACAAGAAACTAGGTAGTACTAATGGTACAGAGAAAGCAAAGAATGGTGAAAACTGAAAGGTGTGACTGCGGCAGTTAAACAGGTTGCTGGAAAGGAGGAGAGGAGATGAAAGGATGAGTCAGGAAGGGAAAGAGAATAAATGGAAGATAGCAAGGAGAAAAATTAGATTTTAGTTCTGGAGGAATGACTAGTGTGGACACAGATGCTGTCTAAAATAGTCCCTTTTGGGGTTGTCTGGGATAAAGAGGAGTATTGGTATCTTATGAATACCCAAGTGTTTTTTGGGTTCACTCCAGTGGCATGACTGCAGGCTACAGTAGAAGAAGGCCATATCAGAAGTCAAGTGAGCAGGTGTACAGGAAAAGAGAGAGGTAAGCAAGTAACTGAGAACAAAGGAGTGAAAGGATAACTTTTATTACATGGAATACATGGTGAGTGAGTAATCCCATCAAAAGATGACAGATAGTAGATAAAATTAAAAGGTAGGGAGCCATGGGTACAATACTGCAAGAAATGAAGCTGCATATGAAGCAAATGAATAAGTGAAATGAAAGGAGGTATGTGATTGTGACGATCCCTACTCTAAGCCAGCAATCAAGAAGACTCAATCCTCGCCACAATGACTCTGGTGAGGGACGGCCACTAAGATCAAAGATGGAGTCACACAGTATTCTCAGATGCAACTCCCTGCACCAAGCATAATTTCTCATAAGAGCACACAGGTAGCATGCTCCACACCTGGTACTGGACTCTCTCTCTCTCCAGACCCACACAAAAACTCTGCACTGACCACTTTGGGGCTCTGTGTCCCTCTTCCCAGTAGCTGACACACACACTTGGATGTTTGAGTTACACAGACACATACACACCTGGGTAAAGCTAGCACAGATTTACTAGCTGTGCCCCTTTCCACCCAGACTCTGATGTAATCATGCTGCTACCGGTCAGCTACCCTAAGGCTCTTACAAAGGGTACACAATTAATACTAATACAAATGGTAAGGTGTGACCAAAGCAGCAAGGCTTTCAGGAGTGGCCACAGTGTCACTAAAGCAAGCATAACTACTCTCAAGATGTTAAACGTATTCTCTAAAGGACCAGCCACAATGAAAGGTATTAAAATATTTAATGACAAATTATAAAACAGAAAACAGAAGAATAATGAATACAATAAATAATAGAGTTCCAACCACAGAGATATAAAAAAAAAGTTAGCCTCTCACAGATGCAGAAAACAATACTAAATTATTTTCACTAAATGTCCCTGACTGACTAAAGAATTACTGTTCCCTGACTACTTACTAAAGCAAGGCAAGCTGATGTGTGCTGAGCGCCTTACCACAGCAACAGCCAGATGATGTCTGTCTTTGTTGGTGTGGTTCTGCAAGATATATATCCTGTCAGGATGATATCACTTCTGGTCACCTAACTCTGGTACAATACACACACAGAGCTTTGTTAAGATCTGTAGCAGCATCTGAAATATTCAATCTTTCCACCCTTCCAGGGTTATCTGATAAACAAACATTAACATTTGATCAGTTACAGCAATACAGCCTAATATACATGTATGCATTCTTTCTGTTCAACAGGACCTACTGTTGATGCATTTTTAACACAAGTAACTTTACAAATATATGTTTAACTCAAACATCTATACAAATCAGTGTGATAGAAAAACAACATAAAATTCTTTACAAATCTCCAGCTAACTATGCTGGTAAATATACACGTGTACTGCCCAACTCTTCCTGGTACAGATGGAACTACCTTATAACATCACAGTGATAATGAAAAAAAAGATGAAAAAGGAAGTAAGGAAGAGGTTTTCATTGTACTATTGCTGGCTAAAGTACTGTAGATGAAATAAGGATGGAGGGAAGAGACTGATGAAGGAGGGTCACAGCGGAATGCATAAAATGGAGACAAAAAGTGGTGACAATGATAAAGAAGTGAGCAGAGTAAGGTTTGTTGGATTTAAAGTTGCATGAGGAAAGCAGCTTAGGTTGTAGAGGACATGGACAAGAAGAGAAATTATAGGAAGGTAAAAGAGCGGGAGAACAAGCCTCATATGGTGAGAAATCATCACTCAAAATTTAAAAAAAGTGAAGGGAACTGAGAGGTTCGAGGGTGATGTAATTATAGTGGTACATCCCTCAAGAGGCTATGGGATTCACTAGCATGCATCAAAGAAGGCAGATGGACCTCAGAAAGTCATAAGGAAAAGGGCAATGAAGCTGTCCTTGACGCTGAAGGACCAGAAGATAGAATTAAGGGTGTCTACTCTGAGAGGAGAGTATGAGGTGAGATGACTGAGGAAGAAAGAGGCAGTGAAGATGTAAGTATCATGTTATGCTGGAAGGTTAAGAATGTGCAGAGGAAAAATGCACAGACCTGGAATTGGAGAGTCAGGTGTGTGAGTGGAGGGAGTTGGAAACATCAGCAAAATATGCTAACAGAAGTGATTATCAGTCAGCGGACATAATGAAGGGTTGGAACAATACGGACAGTTATCCATATGAAAAGGGAAGTTGGGAGATTTTTTTCCCATGTATTATTATAAGGCAATGAGCAAGAAGGTGGGGGCAATATGGTGAGAATTTTCAATGTGCACTGTAAATAAGAGATTTTACAATAATTTGTGAAAATTGTGGTAGGTGTGTGACAGAAAGGAGAAATGTTCCATCTAATTGCAGATCCATATCTCTGATAAATGCAGAAGGAAAATAATTGTACATAGTGTTAGTGGAATGGTTAGTGAGGTAATAGGTTTGTAGGTTTATAGGTGTGTACTAGGCTAATGGCCCTGGGGCCTTTACAAGCCTAGCCCATAGGATTACCCTGGCATCATGCCACCCAACCAGAGTTCCGAGTGCCTCTGTCAAGTAAAGCAAATGCAGTGATTCCTGGGGTGTATTTTCTATTTCCCATCCACTCATCAAGATTTCTCTTGAAGAGGGCCAGTGAGGTGCTCTGCTTGACATGTATGGGAAGTCTATTCCATAGCATAGCCAGTCTCTGGGTTATGAACCTGTCCCTCCAGCATGTTCTGTTGATTGTGGTAATGAGGATGAGGTCTCTGGAGCGTGTGGTAAGGAGGGACTGGTATTTCTTTAGATGTAGCATTTCTAAATGAGCTGGGTCAGACATGGCTTTGTAATTCAAGCAGAGATCCCCTCTAAGTAGGCGATATGAGACAGAGAAGAGTTGGAGTTTTTTTACTCTGTCCATATAGGACAAATGTTTAAGGCCTAGGATCCTCTTTGTGAGGTACTTTTGTGGCCTCTCCAGTTGTTGCAGGGGTTTAGTGAGGTACATAACAAATGGGGTATTGTACTCAATGATTGGCCTAATGAGGGAAGAGTAGAGGGAGACAATGACCACTTTCTTCCTGGATGCAAAACCCTTAGTTATGAGATGTGCCACATAGAAGGACTTTCTGACCACAGTGCCAATGTGGTGGTCAAAAGAGAAGTTGCTGTCAACCTGTGTTCCCAGATCTCTTATAAAACCTTCTGTGTTCAGTGGACTACCATCAATGTGGTAATTCATGGGAACTGGATTTTTCCCAAAGGGGATGACAAGACATTTTTTGGCATTGAGCTTAAGGCCATGGTTCTGACACCAGTCGTCGGTCTCAGTGAGGCCTTCTGTAGGATGTCAACATCACTCAGGGAGTTAATAATAGCTCTCAACTTGCAATCATCTGCGAACTTTGTCAACCAGAGTCCCTTCATGTTGGTGTGGACTTCAGTGAAGTAGATACCAAATAGGAGAGGACCCAGGACCAAACCCTGTGGGACTCCACTCATGACTGGTTGTCAGTCTGACTTGGAGTCAGCTACTTTCACACTTTATGGTTCTACTTGTGAGCCAGTTTGCAACCCACCTAGTGATATAGGGGTTGATGCCTAGCTTAGTGAGGTTTTCTATGATTCCTGAGTGGGGAATGGTATCAAAGGCATTGGCCAGATCAAATTAGGCTGTATGAACCACCTTGCCTTCATCCACAGCTCTGGTGACTGACTCAAAGAAGTTGACCAAGTTGAGCAGGCATGATCTACCCTTCACAAAGCCAAACTGTGTGGGATCCAGAGTTTGGAGATTCCCTACATCCTTGTTTATTAGGTCCATGATGATGCATTCCATAGCTTTGCATATCAGACTCATCAGGCTAATGGGATGATAGTTCCCAGGGTCTGTAGTTGCTCCTCCTTTGTGTAGAGGGATGACTGCAGCAGTGCACCATTCAGTAGGGATAAAGCCTGAGGCGTGGCTGTGATTGAACAGGGCACACAGGTGAGGTGCCAGTTCACTCTGTAGTTCATGTAGAACACAGCCTGGGATACTGTCAGGGCCCATATTCTTGGCCTTGGACAGTGCTGTTTTAACCTGTGCAGCAGTAATACTGGGTGCCTGGCAATCTACTGGTATTGTGACTGGTCCCTTGGGGGTGAGAGAGTGGTAAAACTGGCACTGAATCTGTCAGCTAGTATTGGCAATATCAGTTGGCTTGGTATAGGAGGTACCATTGTGCAGTAGCTCAGAGCAAATCTGGATATTGCCTTGGAGATTCTTTACATAACTATAGAAAGGCCTTGAGGTTGTCTTTGCTATCTGCTGCAATTCTGTTTTCATAGCTAGCCTTAGAAGATTTGATGAGGGATCTCAACTTTTTGTTGAGGCTGATAAGGGAGTTTTTCCAATCTTGGGAGTTCACCTTATTCTTCATCAGTTTCCTTCTTCTGTTGTAGAGTTTGTTCATGGCAGGGGACCACCAGATTGGCTTCCTTTTTTTGGAGGAGAGAGTCTTGGTTCTGTTGGGTATTGTGAGAGCCATGCATTTGTGTACGTGTTCGTACAGTGCATTGGTGTATGATTCAGCAGTCATGCAACTGATCTCCATTTGCATGGCTGCCGTGAAGTTATCCACCTCTGTTTTTAGGAGCCCAAAGTTAGCTTAGGAGAAGTTTTTTATGGTGGTTACCTTTGCGGGGGTGGGGAGGTGGGAGGGATGTGGATTTCCAAGGTGATTAGTTTGTGGTCAGATCTAACCAGGGAGGAGTTGATTATTGGTGTAGAGCAACGGTCGCCCATGTTAGTAATGACCAGGTCAAGGATGTTGTTACCTCTAGTGGGGGTAAGAATGAGCTTTTCCACAGCATTGGAATTAATGAATTCCAGGAAACATTGGGCAAGTGTATTGGTACATGAGTTGTTTTCCCAGTCAATGGAGGAGTAGTTGAAGTCACCCAGTATGAGAGTGTTAGGTTGGACCCTAATATTCTCCAGGGTGCTTAGGAACATGGAGTGTGAGTCTTGGGACATGGTTGAGGACCTATAGCAGGCTACGACCTGAATTGCTGTCTTACCCAATGTTAGCTGCACTTGAAGTATCTCAGATGCATTATGTTGGGCTACTAGTCTAGAGGTGTGTACATCCTTTATGGATATGGAAACACCACCACCTTTGGAGCTTCGATCCAAGTTCTGGGGCCGAAAGGTGTGGAATGAGTTATAGCCTGGTAGTGCAGGGGTGCTTTCTACTCCTTTGAACCAGGTCTCTGTTATGGCACAAATGTCGATGTTCACCATTTTAAGGAGTGCTTCGAGGGAGTGCATTTTGAGATTTAGACTTCTAGCATTGAGCAGTATGACCCTCAGATTGCCTTTGTTTGTAGCTGTTACAGTGGTAATTTGGTCTTTGGAACACCGCCTAAAAAAGCCACTATAGGGGTGGCAACAGCCTTGGCCAGTATCTCAAAGCCCAGGGGTGACAGATGCAGGCCATCTCTGGCAAAGCATTGGGGTCTGTCAGTCATGTCATCCCAGGCAGACAGATACTGGATCCTCTTAGGATGACACCAGAAACTTAGCCAATTGTTGAAATCAATCATTTTCTGCTTGTACTGTGGTATCATTCTGGATGATGGTAGGATGCTTCTCAGGGCTAGGGTCATACCTGCCTGGGCTACATAATCCGAGAGCTCCTCCATGTCTCTTTTCATGTAGTCCATGAAGGTACATCTTAGGTAATTCACACCCACATGTACAATGACAGAGTCATATTTGTACCTGTTATTGAGGGACCTGAGTGTGTGCGTTATGTGGTGGATCCTGGCACCTGACAGGCAGCTGACTGTTACTTTCAACTTATTCAGCCTAGTGAATGGGACACCAGTGTGCCTCACTATCAAATCACCTATGACTAGTGTGTTGGGCATGCTGTTTTGCCTTAGGGGCTTTGGTTGAGTGTCACGCTATTTAGGAGAGTTATGTGTCTTGTGATTAGTGTTGTGTTGTGGCGGTTGAGTGCGTTTCTGCCTTGGAGGTCTCTACTGTTTGGGTTGATTTTTATTGAGAGCATTCGCAAAGATGGGGGTGCAGTTTGTGTTTTTATGTGAAGGCAGTGCTGGTGTGTGTTCTGGAGGGCTATGTGTTCCATGTGGTGTGGTGCAAGTGTTGCCCTTCTCCTCTTGACCAGCTATTCCGGTCTTGGCTGTAGAGTGTGTGGCTTCCAATTTAGACAATAAGTGCATCTCTCACAAGTCTGAGTGTTGGGAGGTAAGAGGAGAGGGTTGTCAGAGTACATGAGGCAGTTGCTACATTGCCTCAGGATGCCCAAGTTCACCAGGTTAATAGGAGAGTGCACAGGGAGCTGACCTTTAGATATGCCTGGAGGGGTGGGCATTAATAATAAGTACTGGAGCTGTTTTCTTGTAGAACGTTTAGTGTGGTAGCACTTTTGTTTTTGCTGGTAAAGTGCTAGACTAATAAGCAAGTAAAAGTGCAGGAGAGAAGAGAACTAGTAGATCTAATGGAAAAAATGAAGAACAGACTTTGGCACTGCTCAGAAGCTTACAAACAGTCCTGGATACAGCAAATCTGTATCTGGACTAGACTAGTTACAGTTAATATGGGAAACAAGCGCAAACATGGGCTTTTAAACCAGGAAGTTGAAAGATATGGAAAAACTGTCCAAACGGCTAATAAACTACAATTTCGGGCCAGAAACCACTCCTGTTGTGGTAGATAGGCTACCTACTGCTTACCACTCCCACTGATAGTCTAGAAGGCTTCCCTCCAACACAGAAAGACTTGGTGGGCTCAGAAGCTTACATACAGTCCTGGATACAGCAAATCTGCATCTAGACTAGACTATTTACAGGAAAGGCAGGAAACAAGCTTAGAATTTTTTTTTGGACTGGTGAAGAGGGCAGACAGGATATGTGAAGAGGAGAATGTCAGTGGACCACTGAAGTCTAATAACTGTTTGTATAATTCAGTAGAGAAAGACAGAGGAAACTGGACTTGTGGAGCAGTACTCTTTGATACTAAGAACGTGTTTGATACTATAGAAGAGTTGTTTACATAAAGGATGTTAAGAAAAATTAATTTTCAGGAGAATTTCAGAAAGGTACTGAAGATAGTGTGTGGGTACCCAAGCTTAAGGATGTCAACAAGTGGAGTTAAACTAAGGAAAGTAGCATTTAAAATGGTTCCTATTATCACCATATTTGCTTTACTTGTTTGGAATTAGTTGGCTCAAAAGGTAAAAGAAAGAGACAATGGGTAGATTAATTTTTCATCCTGTTTTAAAAGACTGCATAACCTTAGCAAACATTGTAGAGAATCTTAGAATAATGTCTAAGGCTCAGGAAGAAAGCCAATCTGTCATATAAACGTGAAAAAAACTGTGATAATATGCTTCTGTGGTGTGCTCCATGGGAACTGCAAAGGAAAACCATGTATAAGCAATTAAATATATCCAAATTTGGGCACGGCTATTAAGAGAAAAGAGAGAGAGAGTTTGATGGAGAAAGTGGGGAATCAACTAGATAAATGGACAGGAAGGAAAAACTTGCTCTTGGGATACTGACGATAGTGTAGAAGATAGTAGTTCCACGGCATTTGAACTTGAATTTGGTCAGACATCTGCTAGGGGCAATGAAGGCCAACATAGTGAAGGAAGATCAGTAAATATGTGACAGGTTTGTTTTGGTAAGCAGAGAAATGTAAAATAGGGAGGGATAGACTCTGAGCAGAAGTGAGACAGAGAAGCTATAAGTGGCTAGATTTAGAAGTTATTGGATTAATATAGTCCATAGTGTGGGGAAGGAGTTGGAGGAAAAGGTAGGAATGAACATTTTGAGGATAAGGAGGGTAAAGTTAATACTCATGGTGATGTGAAACACAGGCAGAAAGGATATTACATAGGAGAGGGCTGAGTAGAACTGAAGAAGATAGAATATTTATGGTTAAATGAGTGAATGATAGCTGATGGGAAAGTATTTCATATTTCACCCAGGTAGCTGGTTTAGGCAGAAAATTAGTCATTCTGAAGATATGTTCAAAAAAGAAAAGGGAGGGTTATGAGATGCCGAAGAATTGAGAAATGTGTTCAGGTAGGCATTAAGAGGAGTGGCTAAAATTCTGTAGTTAAGAGGGCTGTGGAATGAATTGTTGAAAGTACCCAAGATGGGTGAGTAAAGAAAAATGTGAAATATGAGTATGGCATCTGAAGGGACAGAAAGGTATACCGAAGCCTGGGAGACTTGAAAGAGCAAATGGATGGAAGGTATTTCTGAATATGGGTCAACAAAGAATGAGATAATGAATTAATTATGTATGAGTAAAGATGATGGACATGATCAGACTATTAAAGGGATTGGGTGAGCTATAAGACCCCCAGATGAGGTCACTTCCTTGATGGTATAAGACACTATTCTGGTTTAAGAGAGGAGGTGAAAGCTATGAATGAGTGCTGAAGATGTGAGAAGACAATTAGCATTTATTGTGGAGGTATGAATGGTTAAGGAAACTATGTAAAAGAGTAACAGTTGTGCTGGAAAGTATCGACTGGTAATATGTAGAAAAGTCACTGTCCATGCATTTATTTATTTAGAATAAAATGAAATATGATGGGATATGATTTAAAGAATACACATTTTTTTTATGGTGGACAAGGTAAACATGAGACTGCAAATAACTAGAAGTAATAGAAGGGGTGAGTTGAATGTGCTAAAATGGATCAGGATATGTGCTGAAAGATTTCTGATCATGGTGATGGGAAGGTGTTCAGAAAAGACATCTTAGGTGAGATGCTGGAGAACGAATGTGTAGATGGAAGGAGATTGACAGCATGCTGGACAGGCCTGTATGCTGTCATTTAAACATACTGGTAACAGTACATGTACTGGTATTAAACTGTGTGCTAAATTCTTAAAAGCAACAGTCAATTTTTTTCAATGTGCATTATAGTCTGCATTTGAAAATGTACATTTAGGTTTTGGCTGCAAACATTTATAATATAAATAATCTATATAAATAAATAAATAGGAAAACAATATGATGTAAGATGACAGAAGGTAAAACACATAGTGCTGATTTCATCAAAAACCTCAGTGCTAACATTTTTATTTCTGTTAATTCTCTGAGTTTCTGTGATATGCTGTTAGAAAATACATGTTGATACAAGGTTATGCTTTCTCTTCTAATCTTATCTGTTAAAAAAAAATAATATTTTTTTACAATGAGCTAAAATAAAAGTTAATGAAAAGGCACACACATAATATTATATGTAACGTAAGTGTGTAATATAATAAGATAGAAGTATTTATCTTACTGCTCTACCTCAGACTTCTGCAACATTGACCAGACTGCAGGCATATGATTTTTTAACAAGGAAAACAGAAGACGGTCACCTGAAAAGCTGTCTGTTATAAATTTGGAGTGATGCTGTATGGTGAGAACCCTTGTTTAACTAGTTAAATATATCTCAGCCTGTGAGATACTAAATACGCCATTAAAATCCGTACCCAATTCCAGTTTCCACAGTTTGAAAGATAAAAATAGGATGGTTAGCACAGATATGGAGGAAGTGCTTATTCGTGGAGATGAACTTGTCTCGGAATGAATTAATACCTGTGATATATGACACAGAAAGAGAAGAAGAACCTAAAAGGTTCATAAATTTAGCTGTTGGAAAAGTCAACAATGAGAATGTGTCCTACAGTCTCCTTTCTGGAGCAAAAAGGATAAAAGCTGCTTGGAGCATTGTCACCCATGTGCCAGATAATAATGATCAAACTACACTGAGTACTTTATTAGATGAAACCATATCAAACGAGTGCATAAACAGATAAGCCCTTACTATGATTCAACATGACCTGAGTTTGATTAGTGGTGTAAGTGCTTGACAGAGCTGACAAGAAGGATGTGTAGGTCCATCCTCAATGAGATGGAGCATGGTAGGTGGATCTGGCTTGAGTTCTATGCAGGGACTGCTTAAGGCAGAGGGCAGACACGTCCTCACAAGCCACACCACATGGAAAATCCAGCCTACTCTGAGACTTCAGCATGTTGGAGAAAAGGGTAGGACTTCTGAAAAAAGCCCTGTCACCAGAAAATGTGATACTGCCAGCTGCTAGTTCTGCTTTGTGCATTTCTTCCTGTCCATTAATGGCAGCCTCAGCAAGGTTGATGTCCTTGCATTTACTGCTACAGTATTCATAACAATGAGATTCCTTGCAGTGGAAGCCCGAACATCTGACCAGTCTACCAAAGACTACTTATTGCTTTCAAAAGGTATGCCAAACATCACCCAAATGCTCATTGCATAGCATAGGGCATAAAGGTGATGTTCAGGCCTACCATAATCAGAAGTTCTTTGCTGCCAGTCTGAACATATCTTTTCACAATTCGTATTTTTATCTGCATCCATTTTCTACCAGTTGAATGCATTTTACTTCTCCAGGACTACTTACGCCTGTTTGCTGATTTTTACTGCAGTTGCAGATAAGTGGTCCATTGGGGAGTTTGTTTTTTTTCTTAATTTTTTTTGTGCTCCTTAGGGTTAATGTCATCCAGGAAGGGTAAATGCTAGTGTGGGAGACAGATTCCCCATAACAACTGCTGCGATAAGTGTCTTTTTTTGTCTAGGAGCTTCTCATGACCATACATCTTGTTTTATTTGTCAGGCATTTCTTACGAAAACCCTTCACAGTAGACTTTTTCTCTTTCCTTGTATCTTGAGAACCAGCATCTTAAGCTTCTTGCTGAAGATACAGTGGAAGGAATGTTCCACCCTGAGGGTCAGCCATTAGGGAAGAAGAAGGTGAAAAAGGAACGACCGGAATCTTCTGCTGTCCAGACTCAGCCAGGTGTTTCTCCCAAGGTCATTATAAACCCGGAGGCTCGCCAAACTGTGTTGTTGGAATTCTCTGCTGCGACCGTGTCAGAAGCCATTGAGGGTCTGGCTGGCAGCATTTCTGAAGAGGCTTTCCAGGCGTACATCTTGGACATTCAGGGGAGACCACGGTTGATTTTTTTTCCAAGGGGCCAAGTGGAGTTCCTCATTTTTTGGTTGGGGAAGAAGTTCCTACTATGGTTCTTGACTGCTGTCCTGGGTCTGAGCCTTCTCAGTGCCCCTGTGATCACATTTTGCAAGCTTTGAGGGACCCAAATATTTCCTTACTTAGACAACCTGTTGATTCAGGCATCCCCTCCAGAGATCCTTTTGCAAAATCTTCATTTTGCCATGTCCCTTCTTCATAGCCTGGGGTTCACTATAAATTTCAAATAATCTTCTCAGACTCCTTCTCAGGATCATGTTTTTCTGGTTTGTAGGATTCAGACAGTGCCAATGCTTGCAGCCCTGCCCCCTCCAAAGCCCTTAACTCTCATTTCTTTCTGTCTTCTTCCTCTGGCTTCCATTACCACCAGCGAGTTTCTGAGAGCTCTGGATTTCATAGCATCCACCATTTCAATGGTCCCTTTGGCTCTTCACATGACAAAGTTTCAGTTGTTTCTGAAGTCCATGTGGCACCAACATGCACATCCTCTAGACTTTGTAGCTCCTCTTCTTCCTTGTCTTGGAACTTCACTGGTGGATTCATCAGTTGTCTCTGAATCCAGGGATCCCTTTTTATCCCCCTCTTCCCTCTCAGGAATTGTTCACAGACTCTTCAGGCATGGGATGTGGGGTGACATTTGGCTCCCTAAAAGTACAGGGGTGTGTGGTTGACACATCAGCAGAAGGAGAACATCAATATCAAAGAGATGAGAGCTCTTCTGCTCTCTCTTCAGGCCTTTCATCCTCTTTTCTCTCCAGGGACTTTCAAAGTATTCACAGACAATACCACAGTGATGTGGTTTACCAGCAAACAGGGAGGAACGAGATCTTATATGGGATCTTGCTGTCAAGTACCAACTGACTCTTCAGGCAGTTTATATCCCTTTAGGTCAGAAAATTGTGGCAGACACTCTGAGCAGGTCCTTAACTCAGTTTCATGAATGGATGCTTCACAGGGATGTGTTTCTGGACATTGTTTACCAGTGGGGTACTCCTCAAGTGGCTCTTTTTGCCTCCCCTCTGAACAGACAACTTCCTCTGTTTTGTGCCAGAGTCCTAGGTTCTCTGGTGTGGAAGGTGAATGCCCTCTCATTTTCTTGGAAGGGGGTGTTTCTTTATGCATTCCCTCCCCTTCCTCTTATTCTGAAATTCCTGTTCAGGATTCAACAGGACACTCTCAAAATCTTGTTGGTGACTCCCTTTTGGCTGCAACAGCACTGGTTTCCTCTACGTCTGTGTCTAGTGAAGGGCAATCATCACAAGTTACCTCACAGGGTGGATCTACTCTCACAAGACAAGGGATCTCTCATCTATCCCCACCTGTCCATATTTCAACTGACACTGTGGGTGATAGGATTTTGATTCCTCATAGACCTCTTTTTATTCTGAAGATGTGCTGCAGGTTCTGCAGGAGGCCAAAAAACACACTACTAGGAAATCCAACTTCTCCAAATGGAATAGGTTTTCCATTTAGTGTCTCTGTCTCATAACCTGGACCCACTTAGTGTGGATGTTCCTTTGGTTCACTCTTATTTGTGTGAGTTGCTCAATGCTGGTTTGGCCTATTCTTCTATTAAGGCCCACATATCAGCTATCTCTGCTTGTCTGCCTTTTTATCCTCCTTTAGTTTCTAGATTTCAGATTAAACAATTTCTTAAAGGTGTACTTAATATTGGATCTCCCTGGATGCCTGTTCCTCCTCCCTGGGATATTAATTTTGTTTTGAAGAAGTTGACTCAGGCTCCTTTTGAGCCTGCTGCTTCAGTTTCCTTGCTACATTGTTCCTGGAAGCCTGTTCTTTTGTTAGCTCTTACTTCTGCCAGATGGGTGTCCGACTTGCAAGCCTTTATGGCTTGTCCTCCTTTTTTGGTATTTCATGAGGACAAAGTGTCCTTGCGCACTAACCCTTCTTTTATGCCTAAGGTGGTTAATGAGCTGTCACTGACTCAGACTATTAATCTGCCTATTTTCTCCCCCGTCCGCAAACTGACTGTGAGAGGGTCAAGGGCGTCCCCTGAAGCAAGCTGGTCGGGAGATTAATTTTCTTTTAATTAAAAAAAATATATATGTTTTTTCTTTAAGGGTGTTCTTCTTTAAGAACGCCCTTTGCATCCAGTTGTACAGATGCTTTTGCATCTGTGCAACCAATGGTTTACGTGTTCATCTTCCACACCCACGTGGAATTTGAATTTCACAAGACATTTGGACTGGAGTGTGTGGACAAAGGAACAAGTGAGAGGTAGGTATATGTGTGTGTGTGTGTGTGTGTGTGTGTGTGTGTGTGTGTGTGTGTGTGTGTGTGTGTGTGTGTGTGTGTGTGTGTGTGTGTGTGTGTTTGTGTGTGTGTGTGTGTGTAGGATAGCTCTGAGATGGGCAAGTTCCTGGAAAACTAGTGGCTATAACCATGTTCTTCAGGTATACAGTGTTAAAGCTTATTTGACTGTCATTTCATGCCTATACATTTTGCCTGATTTTTCTTTTTTTTTTTTCAACTGGTAAGTGGTAATAAAAATGAGGCAGACAAAAAGATAACATCTATCTTCACTTTGCAGAAGTGATAGAACCAGCAGCAAGAAGTTTTTCTACTAATATCATTCTTTTCTAAAATTTTTATTTTACATTTCTCTGTACAAGGGTATGTTTGTTTGTAAATTATTTTTCAAACTGCATTGCCTCATTTCTTTAGGTAAAGAGTATCACTATGCTATCTCAGAGAATTGTGGTCAGCTGTTATTAATGTATACAAGGGCAGTTGCACAAAACTGATAAATTAGATCAGTTAGCATCCAATGTTTGAAGAGAGAGACAGCTCATATACAGCCAATGCAAGTTAATAGTAGAAATGACTCATTTTAGAGGTGCAGAGTAACTGTGAACATGCTGAGGTAGATTGGTCTAGACAGTTGCAGTACATTACCATAAGAGCAGGAAGGGAAAATATCACTAAAATGAATATTACTATTAGCCCCTCCTGGAGAACACTGTGTGTGTGTGTGTGTGTGTGTGTGTGTGTGTGTGTGTGTGTGTGTGTGTGTGTGTGTGTGTGTGTAAGAAAAGAAGGTGTGTGTGTGTGTGTGTGTGTGTGTGTGTGTGTGTGTGTGTGTGTGTGTGTGTGTGTGTGTGTGTGTGTAAGACGGGGGTAGGAGTGTGTGTGAGGGGGGTCATACCTCGCAGTTATCCAGAATTTTGACTCATATTTTCGGTTAGTTTCTCATAAAATTGTGTTTTTTTCTGGGAAATCATTGAGGACTGAAGTCAGAAAATAATGGCAGACATTTGAGTTTTAGACTTCATATATTCAGAAAATGCATACTAATGCAAACTGTGTTGTTCTATCTACTTTCTAAGGAGGAAGCCTTTGTATGTGTGTGTGTGTGTGTATACCTTTCAATTGTACAGATTTTCAAAGAATGTCCATTTTTTTCCTGATATTTTTGGTCTGTTCCTCATAAAAATCCTGTTGGGTTTTTTTTACGAATCACTGGGATGAGCTAAGGATTAATGTTACTAAATAATGACATGTATTTGAGTTTCAGACTTCATATCTATTAGAAAATACATTCTAACACAAATCCTTTTATACTTGCAACTTTCTAAATGTGTCCCTAGTTTTGGGCCTTTGTCCCCAACATTATAACAGACTTTGTCCAGATTTCTAGTGCTAAGCGATTGAGAGAGGTGGTGTTTTGTGTGTGTGTGTGTGTGTGTGTGTGTGTGTGTGTGTGTGTGTGTGTGTGTGTGTGTGTGTGAAATGCCCTAGTTAGAGTTAGTTAGCAGGTGGAATTTATTTTTAAGTGCATTTTCACGGAATTGTGATCTTTAAAGGAAGAGAAGTTTACTGCTGCTCATGCTAAGTCTGCTTAAAATGTGCAACTGTTTTGTTTAGCAAATAGTATCACTATTGTGGTATAGAATTTTAAAGCAGTGTTAGTAGCACAGCAGGTAGCATATTTGCATCTTGATGCAGAGGCCTGTAAGTTCTTTTCCCACAAGACGTAGATTTTTATTTTAAGGGGGTGGGGTGTTTCAGTCCTGAGTATGTCCTCCTTTGGATGAGATGCCTAGTAACCATGAACCTGTTTTTCAGCTTGCCACCCATTCCCTATTGCAATTTTTAATGTACCATAAGCAATTTATTATTTAAGGATAGCAGGCATTGAATTTGTAGATGAAACACTGAAATACAGTAAACTCTCAGTTAACCAGCACCCATGGGATTGGTAGATGCCAGATAACTAGTTTCGGGTTGCTTGAGAATTACTATTAAAAATAGGCCTGACTAATACTGTACCCTATACTGTTTGTTGGTAGGCTAGGGAGAAAGGGAATTTATTCCTATCTTTCTTTTTAAAACTCTAAAACTCTAAAAACGTAAGGTATGTTTCTGTGTGGGGAGGGGGACATAAAGTGCAACACATGAAAATTGTACTGTATTTCTTCAATTTTTTTTCTGGTTGCTTGAGTTCCAGTTAACTGAAAATTTACTGTATAAAGTTGTTTTCTAGCAACAACCTCTTCATTCATTTCAGATCTCTTTAATGTGGAATTATTCATATGACTTTTAGTTCTGCAGAAATTTTGTATATTGACTGTTATGGGTGGATTGTAATGACAGAAGTTTGAGTGGCCTTTTATGGTTGAAATGTTCTGAATTGAGCAGTTTGCCATTATTGGGTCATATGTTTTGTTTCATTGCTTACTGGAAAAATGGTCAAAACTATAAATTTAAAACACACTCTAACAAGTGGTGCTGCATTATACCAGGGATATAATTCAATGATATATTATAATTAATACAGTTAGAAAGGTGACTCAAAGAACTTTTGCATGATCCTAAAAATGTGTGCAAAGGGCCTTGTTGTTGTTTGTCTTTTTGGCTTTTCCCGGTTAGGTGTCACCACAGCAGAACTCCAGTCCGCTAATGATTGGCAGTCGATATTTCTGGTGCCGAGTTGCCAGCCCAATACTCAACCTTCAGCAAAGGCACACCCATTCACGCAGTCTTTCGGAGACCACTCGACCACGGGGAGGACATGCAGACTCCACAAAGAAGGCACTCCAGCCGAGAATCAAACAGGAGAAACCCTTGCTGTGAGGCAACAACACTACCACTGTACCACCGTAGATTACATGATTTGAAAACAGTCCAAAGGTAAACAACCTGACACTGGCCAGATGCAATTTCTTTGAATGTGGGTTTCAATGCCATTTCAATGAGTATAAGTTTCAAAGGTATAGATGTTTTAATTCTAAGTCATTGTAAGACTATTGCTTTGTTTAGCAAATGTCTATCAGTGTTTGTGCTATAAAATTTGCATGCAATTTGTGCTGCATACTTTGGATGTGATAAGACAACTCAGGGTTTATTAGGATAAGACTAAGGCTCTTAGAAAATCTATCTGATAAGTTATTTCTTTCTTTTCATCCTAGATATTTGGGACTTCCTGTATCCAAGCAAACTATTTATTTTTGGATTTCTAAGCCTATTTCCTTTTGTTACACTTTTCATAGCAACTGCCTTCATTCATCAGTTAAGGCTCATTCTACTAGAGCTGTGGCTTCTTAAACTTCCTTTTTCAAGGACTTAGATAATAATTCTATTCTTGAAGCAGCTGCCTCAACTTCTGTGCATACCTTTACCAAGCACTACAAGTTGGATGGTATCTCTAGAGCTAGGACTGGTTTTGCTAGTGCCATTCTTCATGGCTTTTTAGGGGGCTGTTCTGCAACTTCACCCACCCAAGTTTCCTCTTGTGGTTTGGCATTCTCCCATCTGTTAAGAATACTGCAAGCAGTGAGTGTAAGGACATAGTGCAGTTGTGTAAAATCTTACCATAATGGTAGATGTCTTTGCCCTCACTGCAGAAGTATTCACTCCCTCCCTCCATCCCCTAGTCTTTTTCCTTCCTGGATGTACAGGTTACCTCTTGAGTTTTTTGGACTGTGTTCCTAGTGGGGCATTCAGTTCTGATTATGGTAGGCCTGAACGTCACCATTATGCCTTACACTATGCAAGGAGCATTTTGGAGATGTTCTGCATAAGTTTTCAAAGCAATAAGTAGTCTTTGGTAGACTGGCCAAATGTTCAGGCTTCCTGGGCAGGGAATCCCATCTGTTAAGAATACTGCAGCAGTGAAGGCAAAGACATCTACCATTATGGTAAGATTTTACACAAGTGTACTTTATAGTATTAATGACAGCATTTCACTACAGTCACCCTCCCCCATTCAGAAGATTTCAGAAAGGAGGAAATTAGCTATAAGAGAGCAGCTGGACAGGGAAGAAAAATAAAGTTCAGATCACAGGAAATCAGAAGTCAGAAGAAGATAGGAATAAAGAATGGAAAGGGTAGGTATTATATTCGTTATAGAATCTGTAGCCTTAGCACAGAGGACATGACCAGAACAACTTTTTCTCTAGATTTTTGAATTCCTTTCATATTCTTGAGATATATTTTGATATGGCCACCCTTAGCGCAAAATATAATGCACAAAGCAGGAGATGTTATCTTTCGGGCATATGCTAGCTCTGCTAAAATTTTCTTACATGGTAAAAGAAAGTAAAACATAATTTAAAATTGAAAAATGTCTTGAACAAGGTCCATTTAGATCTCATATCCCCAGCCTCCCAGATATATAAGAAAAGCTCTTCTTAACGTCTTCTTAAGTTAAATAGTCATAAACATTCTCGCCTTATGCCTAATCCTGAGCTCAGAATGGCTCTGGCTTACCTATTTTTGTAGTAAATTTAATTATGCCATTGTCAAATGGACTGATTTTTTTCCCTTGAACTTATTCAAAATTCTATTTTCACTTATTTTATGAAAGGACCATATTTAAAACTTGCTGACTTGTGACATTGGTGAAACCATTATTAATATCTTTATATGTGAGCCTTTTATGAAATTCTGATCATTCCTCATTTGGTTCCATATCAGGACCCAAACTCATTATGTGACTCATTGTTTTTACAAACTTCTTTAAGACTAATATTCTTTGATATGCAAATGTTATACTCATCCTGTGTGAAAGAAGGTAATTTGTCATTCAGCATCAACAGAATGGGGTGGTTTACTTATTGATTCACTTTTCTGAATCTGTCTGCTAAATGATGACATTATTAGAGTATGCTTTTTGGACTGGCTATAATGTGGCACTAATTTTGCAATGTTTGTTAAGCACATTCTATGGCACCTAATTTAGTTTAATCAGATAAGACATATTTGTGATCTGTGATTGGACGTTTGCTCACCAAAATTTGCTGGATTGCTATTATGCAAATGTTTACACATATTTGTGTCATCTATCAGTGATAATGTAAAATGTAATAGTGGTTTATTGCTCCTTTTGTAGTCTAACCTCTGTTAAATGGTATTTATATTTGTCTTGAGTATATCTTTTGGTGTTTGTGTAGCAGCAATTATTATTTTAGCACCACTGCTGTTGATACCATCTAGTCTTACAATTATAATATTCGACACAGTTTTTAAGCATTTTTACTGTTTTTTAATAATTTTATTGGCCTAGTGAGGATTGATTTTGGAGAATTACTGAATATTCTTATAGTTATTATTGGGATATCATTTATAATTTTACATTTTTTGAGTGATAGTTTGATTCAAAGTGCTTTTAAAATAAGAGCAATAATAAACTTGAAATCCACACAATTGTGGGCAGCATAAAGCCTTTCTGTGATTCTATAAACAGTGAAAGAAAGAATTCTTCCAGTACTTGATCCATATTTTTTACAATGATTTATGGATGATCCAAGATTTCTAGTTACCATCTTTAGTGATACATGCAGTTCTTTACAGCCTATTTGTGAAACAGTTTTACTGTCTGTCCTTGAGTTTAACAGTTCCAGTTCTCTGACTATTAGTAGTTCCATAGCTCTTCACACTCTGGAGATTATGAAAATTACCAATAATACGGATCTAAACGGTTATCTGAGCTTTTTCTCTGCAAAAGAAATAATCACTTGTTTATCCTTTATGTGCCAAGGAACCTATGATGCTATGCAGAGCCGGATCATGGTCAAATGGGCCCTTAGGCAAGGTAATAGATTGGGCCCCCCAGAACAGCCCCTCCTGCAATATCAGCACTCCATCTACATGGTGTGGGAGTAGAGCAACAGTAAACTTCTTTTCCCTTGAAACTCACAATTCCATGGGAATGCACTGAAACTCATGATCCCTTAAAAAACCACTGAAACTCATAATTCCCTGAAAATGTACTGTAAACTCAAACCCACAATTTCTTTAGCAGTCTGGTAGTTGGTGTGGAGGATTCAGTCTCTTGTCTCCTGTAACAAAGATACTGGGTCAAGCCTGATCAAATTAATTGACTAACCAGCCCTCCCCCCTGACTAGGGCATTACATACCAAACCTTACCTCTCAACCTCTTAAGTGCAAGAAATCTGGACATAGTCTAAAGTAATGGAGATACAATGTCCCAAAAATAGGGACAGATTTTCAGTATTGCTCTTTTTAACTTAGAAACTTGCTAGTATAACAGGATTTGTGTTAGCATGCATTTTCTGAAGATGATGTCTGAAACGCATATATATGTCATTAGATAGTGACTTCAATTCTCCAAAAAGAAAACAAATTGTATGAGAAACAGACCAAAACTATGAGGCTAAATCTGGGCAGTTGAGAGGTATGTTAAACATGCACACACACAAAACTACCTTTTCTCTGCTCTCACACAGCAACATACACACGCACACACACACATACACACACACACACACACACTCCTTCTCTCTCATATAGCAACCCACACACTTTATTTCTGATATGAACAGAATGACAAGTTTAAATTACATGCACACACACACACACACACACACACACACACACACACACACACACACACACACACACACACATACACACACACACACACACACTTTTCTGAAACAAAAGTAACGGCTAGTTTAAATTACATACATGTACATACACATGCATACATACACACATACTTTCTATCTCACACACTAATGAATGGAATGGCTAGTTTAAATTGTACACATACACACACACTTACTACTTACTTACTTACTCTCTCAATGGAATGGCTAGGTTAAATTTCACATGCAAGTGTGGAATGTGTTTACATCCACTGTGACGTGCAAGCGTACATGCGTGTGATGCATGCATAGTCATCCTTAAAGGAGAAGACACCTCCGCTGTGGTGTTAAGAAGTATTTTTTTATATATTATTAATTAACTAAAAAGTTAATGTTGAAGCCTCCTGGCATTTTTGCTGTGTTTGTAATAATATTTATTGGCCTAGTAAGGATTGTTTCTAGTGAATTACTAAATATTCTTATTGTTATTATTGGGCTATCATTTAAAGACATTGTTACTGTAAATTTCATACTAAATGTGAATAAAATGTACAATGCTAATAACTTGTTAGACTTGTTTTCTCTTCTTTTGTGCCTCTTAATCAAACATTAACCAATTAGATTGTTTAAAATATTGGTATCATCCAATATTAGAGTATAACTTATTATTCTGTTCATATTTTATAAATTATATTATTAATTATATTATTAAGAAGTAATCTTTTTTAAAAATATTTTCAATTATCTGTTTTTTATGATTTTCCCCAAAAACAAAATATAAAGCCAGCTATTATTATATTAATAGCACTAAAACTATAGAGTTTTAGAGGTAATTTGGTTTTGGCTTTAGAGCATATTGTAATGATCAGTTTATGACTCTAAAGAACTTGGATTATAGTATATCAGTTGAAATGAATAAGAATATTGATTTCTAATTTAAAGTCACAAAGAATATAACATCAGGAGGTATAACTATTCCACTCAGCGTATTCAAAGAATTTGAAAAAGACTTCCAGAATCAGTCAGAAGAACTGATTATTTTTAGATTTGTATAAGAGGTCACAACATTTCTAGACCCGAAAGAAAAAGCATATACCTAATTATAGATTGCAATGGATCACATCTTTAGCCAATCAATGACTGGGCCTCACCATGAAAAATAAATGTTCCTAAGTCCTTGAAAACTGAGATACAGTCATGCTATGTAGCAATACAGCAATCAATTCCATTAAATTTCTGCATTCAGACAAGCAATATATATTTTCCAATATGAGACTAAAAACAAATAAATAAATAAATTACATTCAGCCATGCACACTACTCAAATAAACCAGCAATTTAAATAACTCCAAAATGTGAGTTAAATCATACAATCTAATAAAAACCACACAGAAATTGAAGCCTTGTCAAAGAGTAAACAAGAAATGAAAAGTCCTGGTCAATAAAATAAATGTTACCATCTGACATAAAATGCAATAATAAAAGAAAGCATTATCCTCAAAGTGTAACTAAACACCCTATTTGTTTATCACCATATTTTCACATGATTTCATTTCCACAGTTTTGGTTATGAATTTGGTACCCCCACCCCGAAGAAATTAACATAAATACATCTTACCAGCTTCCTCTTTCTCAATAGCAGCTAACATCACAGTAGCAATGACTAAGCAATCACCACTAAAGAAATAATAATAATATTACAGTTTAGTGTCACAGAAATTCAGAACGGTGTTTTAAAATCTGAAACACCTTCAGTCATATAGCTTCAATCACAGTCTAAGAACATCTTGGGGAAGAAGGGTGTGGAACTTATCAAATGATTTCCCTAATACTGCTCCTCTATTTCCAGAACTGATACATTTATAAAGCTATAACCAGGCAACCATTTAAATCTTTTAGTACATTCCACAACCGAACATGACATCAGCTATACTAAAGATAAACAGATTATCACTGATACGACATAGGACTAAGAAAACAGCATCTAGCAACATGTTAAACCTGTTTTTAGTATTGGCATGAAAAAACAGAATTTAGTATGCCACACTTTTCAACTGACCTTGTAGTTCAAGGTGTGTGTGTGTGTGTGTGTGTGTGTGTGTGTGTGTGTGTGTGTGTGTGTGTGTGTGTGTGTGTGTGTGTGTGTGTGTAGCAGAACAGCACAAATTGGGGAAAATTAAGTATTATCTCTATGTCTGCAATGATTCACTGCAACTGTTACAGGAAAAGGGGAGGGTCTTTCTAAGTAACATTAGCAATGCGGTTATCTTGAAAGAACACATAAACCACAGGAATAGCATGTTTTACCAATACTTGCCTGCATATCACTTTTTGCATCTAACAAAAACTGCATATGGTGCTGGTGTTGGTTTTATTATATAACAGTTGAATAATTTCTTATCTTAATATTCTGGAGATCTTAAATTTGAGCAGCTTGAATTTCTGAGATACTAAACATGAAATGTTGAAATATACATACTTAATGAAGAAATGATTCTCTTACAATATATAAACAGGTAAGACTCATTTTAATACATATTCCTCCACACAGACTGGCAGACATAAAATACAAAACACAAAAATATTAAAGAGACTTAACACCAAAATATAATAACACTACTTAGTGCTAAGGGAAGAGGTTATGCAGTATTTTCCATTTTGTGTTTTCTTACACAACAAGGGCTTCACCAGCCTTCCAGCAGCAGTCTTGGATTATGCTAATGTAGTTGTTAGGACTGCTTTAGAATAATGACAGTAGCCAGTTCACCTGCCATTTACTGCATAAGAGGGTAGCAAAGTTGGTGCTCCTTACTTGCCATGCAAAGCACAAGAGAATAGACATCTAAATGTACCTCACAAAACATGCACTGCATAAGATGGTGACCAGCTCAGTGCACCTTACATGATGTGCCCTGCACAAGAGGGTAGTCAGGTCAATGTGCCTCACCTACCATGCAATGCACAAGAGAGCAGCTAGCTCAGTGCACCTCAGATGATGTGCACTGCACAAGAGAGTAGTCAGGTCAATGAGTCTCACCTACCATGCAATGCACAAGAGAGCAGCCAGTTCAGAGTACCTCACATGCTCTGCAGTGTACAAGACAGCAGACAGTTCAGGGTACCTCACCTGCTGTGCAGTGTACAAGAAAGTAGCCAGCAGAGTGCATCTCATCTGCTCTGTGCTGTACAAGACAGTAGCCAGTTCAGGGTACCTCACCTGCTGTACAGTGTACAAGAAAGTAGCCAGCAGAGTGCATCTCATTTGCTCTGTGCTGCACAAGACAATAGTCAGCTCAGTGTACCTCAGCTGCCATGCACTGCCCAGCTGTCCCCTATAGGACCCAAGAAGTTGGACAACCAGAACCCACTAGGCTGCCAATGTAGCAAATGGCTTTAAGGCAAGGAGTGAAAATGCAAGTAGACTTCTTGAATTCTAGCCACCATAAACTTTAGTTTAGTAAGAACTGATAAAACCAATATGACTTTAACAAGCAATATTTTGTTTCCTGACAACCTGTCACAATATCATTAAAGAAACAGGTATTCAGGGCCCAGAAGCAATGTGTATGGTAGGGCCACAATGAGTTGACTGTAGGACATTATGGTATACATAGACTTACAGAATCCAACCATAAGTTCAGTTTTAGGTATCCATATAGTGTGTATGCATGCATCTCAGTGTGTATTTCAGGTGACCCAAGTGTATCATCTTCCTTAGCTATAGGTGCACCACAGGTGACCCAGCTGTGCCATCAGTGACTATGTCGAAGTGCTGGAATGCCTAATATATACATTCTTGTCACCCAGACATTCCACTCATGACTCTAGTAGACCATCACTACTTTTTCTACAGTTTAGATATACATATTTGGCATAATATTATCCGAAAGTGTACCTCTAGTGAGGTGTGCCATCAATGCCTACATGTAGGTTGAGGATTTAGTGTTGCTCAGACCTGTACCCACAGATGCACCAATCGTTATTCAGGTGCATTGTGCATGCCTGCATTTACTTGGGTGAATTGTGCATGCCTGCATCTGTGCTCAGGGATGTATAATTTAGATATCTCTGCCCTGGAGTGCACGGCTGATAACAGTTGCAATGTAAATACATCAATCATGTTATGCACACCTTATGCTGTACCAGTATACTACAGTGCAGTGATGGCATATCATACTTGTCATCAATCTGTATGACCTGTGTTAGGTGTACTCAGCATAAGGCGATGTGGGACATGATTGTGACAATTGCCTCATTCACGTGTACAATAGCTTGAGTTTATACTCAATAGTTAGTATTGAGGATGCTCCTCTGCCATCTGCTGAACATCAGACATTGGTATGCATATATTCTATACCACTGTCCCCTGTTCAAATGATATGACCTAGCTTATGGATACACACACAGTCATAATGGTTCTACTATGTTGTCATATAACCCTGAGATTTCTCAGGTCTGTTCTACATTGTTCACAGCAAAGTCACTGACCACTCGACATTTAAGCTGTTGACAAACTTAACCATGAATAAACTGGCAAGCTAAGATACCAACATGCCATCTTACCAGTTAAATGACTGATAGGCTGTAAATATAAAAATTAAGCATTTTTTCAATCCCAGTGTGGGGGGACTGTATCTCCCACACAACATTAGTTTCATATATTAACTCCCTCTCAGATCACACTATCAAGGAAAAAGGGGAACAGTCTAATCTCTGTACAGAAAATCTTTCCACTAGTCAGAGACAGCATTTGTTTTGTCAGCACCTATTCAATTTACACATTTGAGCACTGGGATATATGGTAAATAAAATTTACTTATATAGCTCTCAATGAGTTCTCCCCATTACACCTTTAGCGCAGAGATGAGGTGTTGCGCATACAGTACAGATATGTGACACAGATGCTGTCATGCTATAGATGTCCTCTTTCTGTCCTCTATACCGAACAGTGTCTGCACACTGACCTCTGCACCTGTCTGCAGACATCTAGGCCCTTATTCCTGGCAATCACGGCATACTCGTATCACTAATAATAATGTGCCAGGTGTGTGGCACATACTGACAGTCTGTTGTCAGTATGTGGTATTTTCTGTTTTCTCCACTGTTGTGCAATCACAGAGTAGGTATATAGGTATGTGTATATATAATTTGGAGGGGTGTACCCCTGCAAAAAATACCTTTGAGGTTAACTGAAAGCTGTTTCAGGCTTTTTTTTCATTTCCCATCACTCTGTGAAAGATGGCAGTAGATCAACATGAACTCATGTGTCTGCCTGTCTGTTACTTGTATCTTAACTGATGTTTGCTCTTTGTATATAATTTGGAGGGGTGTACCCCTGCAAAAAATACCTTTGAGGTTAACTGAAAGCTGTTTCAGGCTTTTTTTTCATTTCCCATCACTCTGTGAAAGATGGCAGTAGATCAACATGAACTCATGTGTCTGCCTGTCTGTTACTTGTATCTTAACTGATGTTTGCTCTTTGTACTTGTCTGTTTCAAACTGGAAAGAGGAAGGCTAGGAAAAGAGGCAAGGTGCATGTCTTGAGGAAGTAACAGCCATGAGGCAGAAGATGGAAGGTACCTTGGAGTATGCTGGCTGGACAATATGCAAGAATATCAATGAAATGTACCAGTAGTCCCTCCGCATTGGGAATGCTACCAGTAACTAATGTCCCACTACATTTGGGATACTGACACTAACTCATGTCGCATGCATTGGGGAAACTGCCAGCCAGTAACTCATGTCCCACCACATTGGGGATACTGCCAATAACTCATATCCTACTTAGTTGGGGATACTGCCAGTAACTCATGTCCCACAACATTGGAGATATTGCCAGTAACTCATGCCCCACCATAATGGGGATACTGCCAGTAACTCCTGTCCCACTACACTGGGTATACTGCCATTAACTCATGTCCCACCATAATGGGGACTGCCAGTAACTCATGTCCCACCATAACGGGATACTGCCATTAACTCATGTCCCACCACAGTGGGTATACTGCCATTAACTCATGCCCCACCATAATGGGGATACTGCCAGTAACTCATGTCCCACCATGATGGGGATACTGCCAGTAACTCATGTTCCACCACACTGGGTATACTGCCATTAACTCATGTCTCATTATAATGGGGATACTGCCAGTAACGCATGTCCCACCATAATGGGGATACTGCCAGTAACTCATATCCCATCGCACTGGAGATACTGCTAGTAACTCATGTACTACCGCATTTTGGATACTGCCAGTAAATCATGCCACACTGCACTGGGGGTACTGCCAGTAACTCATGTTCTACTGCATTAATTGCATAATTATTAATACTTTATGTCTTGTAATATATCTTTGTAATTTTCAAACTTTAATGCTTTCCTAGACTGAGAGTGAAATTGGCCATTGTGATCAGTGCACTAACCTGGTTATCAATTATAAATAAATAAATGATTTTAGGCTTAATCCAGATGTTATCATATCATAAGTAGTAATACAGTTTCAGTCGTGCTTAGTACATAACTAACAACATGATACAATGCAATGCAAGCATTTGTGTCATTTACATAATTAAAATCATACACAAAATGTTGACAGTCACAGACAATGCACAATCAACTAATAGCTTGGGCACAAGAGCAGTCAGGGATAAATAATAGAAGTGAATGGCCAATGCTGGCTCACCTATCTCAGAAGGGACAGTGAGTTGGGCTGACCTCTGGCAATGCTGACATTTACTGGACAGAGGTGCATAACATACAGCATATATGGACTAGAGAAAGTACATTTCAGTCTGCCAAGCTACATCATGATAGCCTTCTTAGGGTATGTGCAGGAAGTACATAACCGCAGATGAAGAAATAGCAAGACCTCAAGTCTGCAACCATGCAGATCAGCTTCAGGATGAGGGGATAGGGCCACATACCAGAACATCTCTCATGGCAGCCTAGTTGATGTGTGTACTGTGAATGGCTCACACACCGGAGATGGGGAATTAATGGACATGCTCATGGTAGCAACTTAACAGTTGTCAGGCATGGAAAAACAGAACAATTATAAAAACAGATGCACAAAAATATATGAAATAAGGTATAGAAAGCAATTAAAGAAAAAATTAAAGATGCTTGGAAGACATGTTTACATTGGTAAAAGTATCTAGAAGAGACATATGTTACATGGAGGTCCTGTAATGAAATTAAAAATTTACGTGATTTGGAATGTGATTACTTGTCAAGGGATTTAAGATATAATAGGTTGAGAAGAATGGAAAAGTAGATAGAGAAAGAGAAGCAGAAGAAATGTGAATAACAGAAGAAGAGGACATTCATAGTCCCATCACACCCCCCAATAGTATTTAAGACTCACAACTTTTACAATGTTGCTTTATTTGTTAGCAGTTTTCAATATTCATGTAATCTTACAATGTGTGAAGCATTTACATTTTGCAGTTTTGAATTTTTTTTTTATTTGAAATTATTTTCAATATACGAGTCAACATCCTTTAGGGTAGGAGGAAGTGATTCCTAGAACTGATGTGCCGGAACTAAAAAAGTTGTAGTTACTGCAACATACTTTATCATATGTCATTTGTAAAGCAGGGCTGATTGAAGGGCTAGATCTAAGGTTGTAGGAGGAATTTCTTTTTGAAAGTTAATTGGTGAGGATAGGATACAATATTTTGAGTATGAAGACCAGAATCCATTACAGCAGGTCTGCTCTACATTTGGCTTGGAGCCACTAAACTTTGGTCATAAAGACAGTGGAGCAACAGTAATGAATTTGCAAGTGCAAATCTTGTTTGTCGAAGGTTGTAATGGACATATATATTTATATATATTTTTCTGTAGAAGCAGCAGTAATTAAACATAGTCCATATTCTAAATTGCCAAGAAAGTTTACTGATGCATTTCTTCCCTGAGGTAATGGAATAGGGATATTCTTCTGGACCACAATACTTTGTTCATTTTTGTCTAAGTTTGCTGAGTGTTTTGTTAAAATGTAAGCATTTAACCTACCAAACTCCTAGACATCTAAGATATTTTGCAGCTTGTAGACTTCGCTGGCTGTTAACAGCTGTGTACTACTTTGCTGGTACTGAGGGTATTTCTTGTTTTATTACTAAAATCATTATTTCATTTTTAGAGGGTTAGAAAAAGCATTCCTTTCATAGGTCATTTTCAATTTTGGGTTTTATGGAAACTTCTGAAGGTCCAGACCTACAGATGGCATTTCATCTAATCACGGCATGGTGGAGAATTGAGGGAGGTCTGGAAGAAGTTTGCTGATGAAGAGAAAAAGAGAAAGCGTAAGAGGGAGTAAAACAGAAAATTGGAGAGAGCCTTTCACTGAAGAGGAGAAATTGGTGACTATGCACTCATTTTTTGGCTTTGCAGGTTCAGATAGAGATATAATTACAGAGCCAAAGTGAGGCTTTAGAAAATATCCTGCCTTTCAGTAAGACTTCTGAGAGCAGGTTATGACCTTTGAAAGCCTTTGTGAGGTCATAAATACTAAACCTGTTGTATTCCGGTTATCCATATCTATGAGAATGTTGTCAGTTAGTGTCTAGAATATTTGTATTTTGCTCATAGCTGACAGAGGCTGTGCTGGTGTCTAAAGAGTATGGCTTATTTCTTTATGTAGCAAGCCGGTTGGAAGCAAACATTTTTTTCTAAAATTTTCTTGTGGGGAGTAAAATGCATATTGTTTGAAAATCTTTTGATGAGGCTAGTTTTGAAATCTGGGAGAAAGGTTGCATGGGACTTTTTTCCAAATGAAAGACATTATAATCACATAAGACCATACTGTATATATGGTGAAGGGGAGATAAAAAGCATTCCATGCACATTTTGATAAATCAGGGTGGGGCATCATTGGGAATTTATTCTAAATTATTTCAATTTCTTTAGGCTTTGTGCATCTGAAGTAGAATGAGGCATGACAGTGGTAGTCCATTGTGTTTGCTGGCATTATTGGTATAAGTTTTTTTGCTAATGAGGAATTGTGAAAACTGTTGGAGAAAGTTATTGGAAGTAGGGGGTTAGAGGGTCCATACCAGGGACTTGTCCAGTAATATTGTTAAGAAGTTTCCAGAACTGTTTTGGTTGCTTACATACAGTAGTTTGTTGGGCATGTAGATAATAAAATAAATGCCATATAGTAGCTTGCTTGGCTAAGTTTCAAAGGAATTTGACCCTACTTCTCACACCAGGGTTGGAAGATTGCCTCCATTAACTCTATATGCCTCGTCTATAAGACTGACAAATTAATTTAGCTCTTTGGCAGTCCATTTTCTAGGTTTGGCTTCAGTAGATCTCTGATAAAAGGAAGCATTTCTCTTATAGGTCTGGAAGTATATTAGGTGAAGTATTGGCTGCTATTATAAGATCTCCATACCTTAGTACTAGTCATCGGTTTGTGGTGGCTATCTCAGCTTTTAAAGCAGATATATTAATAGAGGTTTAGGATCTGAAAGAACTCATATGGTCTTGGTTTATTTTAAGGAATGTTATTGGCAAAAGTTCTTGGTGCATGGTCACCAAGGGTAAGACGGTGGATTTTAAAGGAAGAGAGGTTGTAAAGACAGTTGAGATAAGTAGCAAGGAAAACAGAAGACGGTCACCTGAAAAGCTGTCTGTTATAAATTTGGAGTGATGCAGTATGGTGAGAACCCTTCTTTAAGTAGTTAAATATATCTCAACCTGTGAGATACTAAATATGCCATTAAAATCCATACCCAATTCCAGTTTCCACAGTTTGAAAGATAAAAATAGGATGGTTAGCACAGGTGTGGAGAAAGTGCTTATTCGTGGAGATGAACTGTTTTACCTGTGATATATGACACAGAAAGAGAAGAAGAACCTAAAAGGTTCATAAATTTTAGCTGTTGGAAAAGTCAACAATGAGAATGTGTCCTACAGTCTCCTTTCTGGAGCAAAAAGGATAAAAGCTGCTTGGAGCAATGTCACCCATGTGCCAGATAATAATGATCAAACTACACTGAGTACTTTATTAGATGAAACCATATGAAACGAGTGCATAAACAGATAAGCCCTGACTATGATTCAACATGACCTAAGTTTGACTAGTGGTGTAAGTGCTTGACAGAGCTGACAAGGAGGATGTGCAGGTCCATCCTCAGTGAGATGGAGCATGGTAGGTGGATCTGGCTTGAGTTCTATGCAGGGACTGCTTAAGGCAGAGGGCAGACACGTCCTCATAAGCCACACCACATGGCAAATCCAGCCTACTCTGTGGCTTCAGCATGTTGGAGAAAAGGGTAGGACTTCTGAAAACAGCCCTGTCACCAGAAAATGTGATACTGCCAGCTGCTAGTTCTGCTTTGTGCATTTCTTCCTGTCCACTAATGGCAGCCTCAGCAAGGGTGATGTCCTTGCATTCACTGCTACAGTATTCTTAACGATGAGATTCCTTGCAGTGGAAGCCTGAACATCTGACCAGTCTACCAAAGACTACTTATTGCTTTTAAAAGGTATGCCGAACATCACCCAAATGCTCCCTGCATAGCATAGGGTATAAAGGTGATGTTCAGGCCTACCATAATCAGAAGTTCTTTGCTGCCAGTCTGAACATATCTTTTCACCATTCGTATTTTTATCTGCATCCATTTTCTACCAGTTGAATACATTTTACTTCTCCAGGACTACCTACGCCTGTTTGCTGACTTTTACTGCAGTTGCAGATAAGTGGTCCATTGGGGAGTTTGTTTTTTCTTATTTTTTTTGTGCTCCTTAGGATTAATGTCATCCAGGAAGGGTAAATGCTAGTGTGGGAGACAGATTCCCCATAACAACTGCTGCGATAAGTGTCATTTTTTGTCTAGGAGTTTCTCATGACCATACATCTTTTTCTATTTGTCAGGCATTTGTTCTGGAAACCCTTCACAGTAGACTTTCTTCCCTTTCCTTGTATCTTGAGAACCAGCATCTTAAGCTTCTTGCTGAAGATACAGTGGAAGGAATCTCCCACCCTGAGGGTCAGCCATCAGGGAAGAAGAAGGTGAAAAAGGAATGACCGGAATCTTCTGCTGTCCAAACTCAGCCAGGTGTTTCTCCCGAGGTCATTATAAACCCGGAGGCTCACCAGACTGTGTTGTTGGAATTCTCTGCTGCGACCATGTCAGAGGCCAGTGGGGGTCTGGCTGGCAGCACTTCTGAAGGGGCTTTTCAGGCGTTCATCTTGGACATTCAGGGAATACCATGGTTGATTTTTTCCAAGGGGCCTAGTGGAGTCCTTCATTTTTTGGTTGGGGAAGAAGTTCCTACTATGGTTCTTGACTGCTGTCCTGGGTCTGAGCCTTCTCAGTGCCCCTGTGATCGCATTTTGCAGGCTTTAAGGGACCCAAATATTTCCTTACTTAAACAACCTGTTGATTCAGGCATCCTCTCCAGAGATCCTTTTGCAAAATCTTCATTTTGCCATTTCCCTTCTTCATAGCCTGGGTTTCACTATAAATTTCAAATAATCTTCTCAGACTCCTTCTCAGGATCATGTTTTTCTGGTTTGTAGGATTCAGACAGTGCCAATGCTTGCATCCCTGCCCCCTCCAAAGCCCTTAACTTTCATTTCTTTCTGTCTTCTTTCTCTGGCTTCCATTACCACCAGCGAGTTTCTGAGAGCTTTGGATTTCATAGCATCCACTATTTCAATGGTCCCTTTGGCTCTTCACATGACAAAGTTTCAGTTGTTTCTGAAGTCCATGTGGCTCAACATGCACATCCTCTAGACTTTGTAGCTCCTCTTCTTCCTTGTCTCAGACAGGAACTTCACTGGTGGATTCATCAGTTGTCTCTGAATCCAGGGATCCCTTTTCATCCTCCTCTTCCCTCTCAGGAATTGTTCACAGACTCTTCAGGCATGGGATGGGGGTTGACATTTGGCACCCTAAAAGTACAGGGGGTGTGGTCAGCTCATCAGCAGAAGAAGCACATCAATGTCAAAGAGATGAGAGCTCTTCAGCTCTCTCTTCAGGCCTTTCATCCTCTTTTCTCTCCGTGGACTCTCAAGGTATTCACAGACAGTACCACAGTGATGTGGTATACCAGCAAGCAGGGAGGAACGAGATCTCATATGGGATCTTGCTATCAAGTATCAACTAACTCTTCAGGCAGTTTATATCCCTTCTGGTCAGAACATTGTGGCAGACAGTCTGAACAGGTCCTTAACTCAGTTTCATGAATGGATGCTTCACAGGGATGTGTTTCTGGACATTGTTTACCAGTGGGGTACTCCTCAAGTGGATCTTTTTGCCTCCCCTCTGAACAGACAACTTCCTCTGTTTTGTGCCAGAGTCCTAGGTCCTCTGGTGTGGAAGGTGGATGCCCTCTCATTTTCTTGGAAGGGGATGTTTCTTTATGCATTCCCTCCCCTTCCTCTTATTCTGAAATTCCTGTTCATGATTCAACAGGACACTCCCAAAATCTTGTTGGTGACTCCCTTTTGGCTGCAACAGCACTGGTTTCCTCTACTTCTGTATCTAGCGAAGGGCAATCATCACAAGTTACCTCACAGGGTGGATCTACTCTCACAAGACAAGGGATCTCTCATCTATCCCCACCTGTCCATATTTCAACTGACAATGTGGATGATAGGGTGGGTTTTGATTCCTCATAGACCTCTTTTTTCTGATGATGTGCTGCAGGTTCTGCAGGAGGCCAGAAAATACACTACTAGGAAATCTGACTTATCCAAGTGGAATAGGTTTTCCATTTAGTGTCTCTGTCTCGTAACCTGGACCCACTTGGTGTGGATGTTCCTTTGGTTCTCTCTTATTTGTGTGAGTTGCTCAATGCTGGTTTGGCCTATTCTTCTATTAAGGCCCACTTATCAGCTGTCTCTGCTTGTCTGCCTTTTTATCCTCCTTTAGTTTCTAGATTTCAGGTTAAACAATTTCTTAAAGGTGTACTTAATATTGGATCTCCCTGGATGCCTGTTCCTCCTCCCTGGGATCTTAATTTTGTTTTGAAGAAGTTGACTCAGGCTCCTTTTCAACCTGCTGCTTCAGTTTCCTTGCTACATTGTTCCTGGAAGCCTGTTCATTTGATAGCTCTTACTTCTGTCAGATGGGTGTCTGAGTTGCAAGCCTTTATAGCTTGTCCTCCTTTTTTGGTCTTTCATGAGGACAGAGTGTCCTTGCGCACTAACCCTTCTTTTATGCCTAAGGTGGTTAATGAGCTGTTACTGACTCAGACTATTAATCTGCCTATTTTCTCCCCCGTCCGCAAAATGACAGTGAGAGGGTCAAGGGTGCCCCCTGAAACGAGCTTGTCGGGAGATTAATTTTCTTTTAATTAAAAAAAATATATGTTTTTTCTTTAAGGGCGTTCTTCTTTAAGAACGCCCTTTGCATCCAGTTGTACAGATGCTTCTGCATCTGTACGACCAATGGTTTACGTGTTCATCTTCCACACCCACGCGGAATTTGAATTTCACAAGACATCTGGACTGGAGTCTGCGAACAAAGGAACAAGTGAGAGGTAGGTGTGTGTGTGTGTGTGTGTGTGTGTGTGTGTGTGTGTGTGTGTGTGTGTGTGTGTGTGTGTGTGTGTGTGTGTGTTTGTGTGTGTGTGTGTGTGTAGGATAGCTCTGAGATGGGCAAGTTCCTGGAAAACTAGTGGCTATAACCATGTTCTTCAGGTATACAGTGTTAAAGCTTATTTGACTGTCATTTCATGCCTATACATTTTGCCTGATTTTTCTTTTTTTTTTTCAACTGGTAAGTGGTAATAAAAATGAGGCAGACAAAAAGATAACATCTATCTTCACTTTGCAGAAGTGATAGAACCAGCAGCAAAAAAGTTTTTCTACTAATATCATTCTTTTCTAAAATTTTTATTTTACATTTCTCTGTACAAGGGTATGTTTGTTTGTAAATTATTTTTCAAACTGCATTGCCTCATTTCTTTAGGTAAAGAGTATCACTATGCTATCTCAGAGAATTGTGGTCAGCTGTTATTAATGTATACAAGGGCAGTTGCACAAAACTGATAAATTAGATCAGTTAGCATCCAATGTTTGAAGAGAGAGACAGCTCATATACAGCCAATGCAAGTTAATAGTAGAAATGACTCATTTTAGAGGTGCAGAGTAACTGTGAACATGCTGAGGTAGATTGGTCTAGACAGTTGCAGTACATTACCATAAGAGCAGGAAGGGAAAATATCACTAAAATGAATATTACTATTAGCCCCTCCTGGAGAACACTGTGTGTGTGTGTGTGTGTGTGTGTGTGTGTGTGTGTGTGTGTGTGTGTGTGTGTGTGTGTGTGTGTGTGTATGAGTGTGTATGTGTAAGAAGTAGGTAGGTCTGTGTGTGTTTGTAAGAGGGAGGTAGGTGTGTTTGTATGTGTTTGTTTGTGGCTTTCGGCTTTTCCCTTTTAGGGGTCGTCACAGCAGAACTCCGGTCCACTAATGATTGGCAGTAGATTTTTACGTGCCGAGTTGCCAGCTCTGATGCACAACCTTCAGCGAAGGTACGTCCATTCATGCATGTCTCCGCACAGAAGACACTCTAGTTGAGAATCGAACAGGACAAAATCTTACTGTGAGGCAACAACGCTACCGCAGCACCACCATGGTGTGTTTGTATGTGTGTGTGTGTGTGTGTGTGTGTGTGTGTGTGTGTGTGTGTGTGTGTGTGTGTGTGTGTGTGTGTGTGTGTGTGAGTGTAAGACGGAGGTAGGAGTGTGTGTGAGAGGGGGAGTCATACCTCGCAGTTATCCAGATTTTTGCCTCATATTTTCGGTTTGTTACTCATAAAATTGTGTTTTTTCTGGCAAATCATTGAGGACTGAAGTCAGAAAATAATGCCAGATGTTTGAGTTTTAGACTTCATATCTTCAGAAAATGCATACTAATGCAAACTGTGTTGTTCTATCTACTTTCTAAGGAGGAAGCCATTATATGTGTGTGTGTGTGTCATACCTTTCAACTGTACAGATTTTCACAGAATGGCCATATTTTTGCCTTATACTTTTGGTCTGTTCCTCATAAAAATTCTGTTTTTTTTTTTTACAAATCACTGGGATGAGCTAAGGATTAAAGTTACTAAATAATGACATGTATTTGAGTTTCAGACTTCATATCTGTTAGAAAATACATACTAACACAAATCCTGTTATTATTGCAACTTTCTAAATGTATCCCTAGTTTTGGGCCTTTGTCCCCAACATTATAACAGACTTTGTCCAGATTTCTTGTGCTAAGAGATTGAGAGATATGGTGTTTTTTTTTTTGTGTGTGTGTGTGTGTGTGTGTGTGTGTGTGTGTGTGTGTGTGTGTGTGTGTGTGAAATGCCCTAGTTAGAGTTAGTTAGCAGGTGGAATTTATTTTTAAGTGCATTTTCAAGGAATTGTGACCTTCAAAGGAAGAGATGTTTACTGCTGCTCATGCTAAGTCTGCTTAAAATGTGCAACTGTTTTGTTTAGCAAATAGTATCACTATTGTGGTATAGAAGTTTAAAGCAGTGTTAGTAGCACAACAGGTAGCATACTTGCATCTTGATGCAGATACCTGTAAGTTCTACTCCCACAGTATGTAGATTGTTATTTTAAGGGGGTGGGATGTTGCAGTCCTGAGTATGCCCTCTTTTGGATGAGATACCTAGTAACCATGAACCTGTTTCTCAGCTTGCCACCCATTCCCTATTGCAATATACCAGCTTACCATTTTTTAATGTACCATAAGCAATTTATTCTTTAAGGGTAGCAGGCACTGAATTTGTAGATGAAACACTGAAATACAGTAAACTCTCAGTTAACCAGCACCCATGGAGTTGGTAGATGCCGGATAACTAGTTTCGGATTGCTTGAGAATTACTATTAAAAATAGGCCTGACTAATACTGTACCCAATACTGTTTGTTGGTAGGCTACGGAGAGAGGGAATGTATTCCTATCTTCTTTTTTAAAAACTCTAAAACTCTAAAAACAGAAAGTACAACACATGAAAATTGTACTGTATTTCTTCAATTTTTTTTTCTGGTTGCTTGAGTTCCAGTTAACTGAAAATTTACTATAAAAAGTTGTTTTCTAGCAACAACCTCTTCATTTGTGTCAGATTTCTTTAATATGGAATTCTTCATATGACTTTTAGTTCTGCAGAAATTTTGTATATTGACTGTTATGGGTGGATTGTAATGACAGAAGTTTGAGTGGCCTTTTATGGTTAAAATGTTCTGAATTGAGCAGTTTGCCATTATTGGGTCATATGTTTTGTTTCATTGCCTACTGGAAAAATGGTCAAAACTATAAATTTAAAACACACTCTAACAAGTGGTGCTGCATTATGCCAGGGATATAATTCAATGATATATTATAATTAATACAGTCAGGAAGGTGAATCAAAGAACTTTTGCATGATCTTAAAAATGTGTGCAAGGGGCCTTGTTGTTGATTGTCTTTTCGGCTTTTCCTGGTTAGGGGTCGGCACATTGGAACTCCGGTCCGCTAATGATTGGCAGTTGATTTTTATGGTGCTGAGTTGCCTGCCCAACCCCCAACCTTCAGCGAAGGCATGCCCATTCACGCATGTCTTTCGGAAGCCACTCGACCGCGGGGAGGACATGCAGACTCTATAAAGAAGGCACACCAGCTGAGAATCGAACAGGAGAACCTCTTGCTGTGTAGCAACAACACTACCGCTGTACCACCGCAGCTTACATGATTTGAAAACAGTCCAAAGGTAAATTTAACCTGCCACTGGCCAGATGCATTTTCTTTGAATATGGGTTTCAATGCCATTTCAATGAGTGTGAGTTTCAAAGGTATAGATGTTTTAATGCTAAGTCGTTGTAAGTCTATTGCTTTGTTTAGCAAATGTCTAGCAGTGTTTGTGCTATAAAATTTGCATGCAATTTCTGCTGCATACTTTGGATGTGCATAGACAGCTCAGGGTTTATTAGTATAAGACTAAGGCTCTTAGAAAATCTATTTGATCAGTTATTTCTTTCTTTTCATCCTAGATCTTTGGGACTTGCTGTATCCAAGCAAACTATTTATTTTTGGATTTCTAAACCTATTTCCTTTTGTTACACTTTTCATAGCAATAGCCTTCATTCATCAATTAAGGCTCATTCTACTAGAGCTGTGGCTTCCTAAACTGCTTTTTTCAAGGACTTAGATACTAATTTAGGGGGCTGTTCTGCACCTTCCCCCTCCCAAGTTTCCTCTTGAGCTTTGGCATTCTCCCATCTGTTAAGAATACTCCAAGCAGTGAGTGTAAGGACATAGTGCAGTTGTGTAAAATCTTACCATAATGGTAGATGTCTTTGCCTTCACTGCAGAAGTATTCACTCCCTCCCTCCATCCCCTAGTCTTTTTCCTTCCTGGATGTACAGGTTAACTCTTGAGTTTTTTGGACTGTGTTCCTACTGGGGCATTCAGTTCAGATTATGGTAGGCCTGAACGTCACCTTTATGCCTTACACTCTGCATACGTTTTCAAAGCAATAAGTAGTCTTTGGTAGACTGGCCAAATATTTGGGCTTCCAGGGCAGGGAATCCCATCTGTTAAGAATATTGCAGCAGTGAAGGCAAAGACATCTACCATTATGGTAAGATTTTACACAAGTGTACTTTATAGCATTAATGACAGCATTTCACTACAGTCTCCCTCTCCCATTCAGAAGATTTCAGAAAGGAGGAAATTAGCTATAAGAGAGCAGCTGGACAGGGAACAAAAATAAAGTTCAGATCACAGGAAATCAGAAGTCAGAAGAGGATAGGAATAAAGAATGGAAAGGGTAGGTATTATATTCATTATAGAATCTGCAGCCTTAGCACAGTGGACATGACCAGAACAACTTTTTCTCTAGATTTTTGAATTCCTTTCATATTCTTGAGATATATTTTGATATGGCCACCCTTAGTGCAAAATGTACTGCACAAGGCAGGAGATGTTATCTGTCAGGCATATGCTAGCTCTGCTAAAATTTTCTTATATGGTAAAAGAAAGTAAAACATAATTTAACATTGAAAAATGTCTTGAACAGGGTCCATTTAGATCTCATATCCCCAGCCTCCCAGATATATAAGAGAAGCTCTTCTTAACTTCTTCTTAAGTTAAATAGTCATAAACATTCTCATTTTATGCCTAATCCTGAGCTCAGAATGGCTCTGGCTTACCTATTTTTGTAGTAAATTTAATTATGCCATTGTCAAATGGACTGATTTTCCTTGAACTTATTCAAAATTCTATTTTCACTTATTTTATGAAAGGACCATATTTAAAACTTGCTGACTTGTGACACTGGTGAAACCATTATTAATATCTTTATATGTGAGCCTTTTATGAAATTCTGATCATTCCTCATTTGGTTCCATATCAGGACCCCAACTCATTATGTGACTCATTGTTTTTACAAACTTCTTTAAGACTCATTTTCTTTGATATGCAAATGTTATACTCATCCTGTGTGAAAGAAGGTCATTTGTCATTCAGCGTCAACAGAATGGGTCGGTTTACTTATTGATTCACTTTTCTGAATCTGTTTGCTAAATGATGACATTATTAGAGTATGCTCTTTGGACTGGCTGTAATGTGGCACTAATTTTGCAATGTTTGTTAAACACATTCTACGGCACCTAATTTAGTTTAATCAGATAAGACATATTTGTGATCTGTGATTGGAAGTTTGCTCACCAAAATTTGCTGGATTGCTATTATGCAAATGTTTACACATATTTGTGTCATCTATCAGTGTTAATTTAAAATATAATATTGTTTTATTGCTCCCTTTGTAGTCTAACCTCTGTTAAATGGTATTATATTTGTCTTGAGTATTTTTTTTGGTGTTTGTGTAGCAGCAATTATTATTTTAGCACCACTGCTGTTGATACCATCTAGTCTTACAATTATAATATTCGCCACAGTTTTTAAGCATTTTTACTGTTTTTGTAATAATTTTATTGGCCTAGTGAGGATTGATTTTGGTGAATTACTGTATATTCTTATAGTTATTATTGGGATATCATTTATAATTTTACATTTTTTAAGTGATAGTTTGATTCAAAGTGCCTTTAAAATAAGAACAATAATAAACTTGAAATCTATACAATTGTGGGCAGCAAAAAGTCTTTCTGTGATTCTATAAACAGTGAAAGAAAGAATTCTTCCAGTACTTGATCCATATTTTTTACAATGATTTATGGATGATCCAAGATTTCTAGTTACCATCTTTAGTGATACATGCAGTTCTTTACAGCCTATTTGTGAAACAGTTTTACTGTCTGTCCTTGAGTTTAACAATTTAAATTCTCTGACTATTAGTAGCTCCATAGCTCTTTACACTCTGGAGATTATGAAAATTACCAATAATAAGGATCTAAATGGTTATCTGAGCATTTTCTCTACAAAAGAAATAATCACTTGTTTATCCTTTATGTGCAAAGGAACCTATGATGCTATGCAGAGCCGGATCATGGTCAAATGGGCCCCTAGGCAACGTAATAGATTGGGCCCCCCAGAACAGCCCCTCCTGCAATATCAGCACTCCATCTACATGGTGTGGGAGTAGAGCAACAGTAAACTTCTTTTCCCTTGAAACTCACAATTCCATGGGAATGCACTGAAACTCATGATCCCTTAAAAAAACACTGAAACTCATAATTCCCTGAAAATGTACTGTAAACTCAAACCCACAATTTCTTTAGCAGTCTGGTAGTTGGTGTGGAGGATTCAGTCTCTTGTCTCCTGTAACAAAGATACTGGGTCAAGCCTGATCAAGTTAATTGACTAACCAGCCCTCCCCCCTGACTAGGGCATTACATACCAAATCTTACCTCTCAACCTCTTAAGTGCAAGAAATTTGGACATAGTCTAAAATAATGGAGACACAATGTCCCAAAAATAGGGACAGATTTTCAATATTGCTCTTTTTAACTTAGAAAGTTGCTAGTATAAAAGGATTTGTGTTAGCATGCATTTTCTGAAGAGCATGAAGTCAGAAACTCATATATATGTCATTAGTTAGTGACTTCAATTCTCCAAAAAGAACACAAATTGTATGAGAAACAGACCAAAACTATGAGGCTAAATCTGGGCAGTTGAGAGGTATGTTAAACATACAAACACACAAAACTACCTTCTCCCTGCTCTCACACAGGAACACACACACACACACACACACACACACACACACACACACACACGCACACACACGCACACACACACACACACACACACACACACACACACACACACACTCCTTCTCTCTCATACAGCAACCCACACACTTTATTTCTCATATGAACAGAATGGCAAGTTTAAATTACATGCACACACATACACACACACACACACACACACACACACACACACACACACACACACACACACACACACTTTTCTGAAAAAAAAAACGGAATGGCTAGTTTAAATTACATACATGTACATACACATGCATACATACACACACACACACTTTCCCTCTCACACACTAATGAATGGAATGGCTAGTTTAAATTGTACACATACACACACACTTACTACTTACTTACTCTTTCAATGGAATGGCTAGGTTAAATTCCACGTGCAAGTGTGGAATGTGTTTACATCTGCTGTGACGTGCATGCGTGCATGCGTGTGATGCATGCATAGTCCTCCTTAAAGGAGAAGACACCTCCGCTGTGGTGTTAAGAAGTATTTTTTTATATATTATTAATTAACTAAAATGTTAATGTTGAAGCCTCCTGGCATTTTTGCTGTTTTTGTAATAATATTTATTGGCCTAGTAAGGATTGTTTCAAGTGAATTACTAAATATTCTTATTGTTATTATTGGGCTATTATTTAAAGACATTGTTACTGTAAATTTCAAATAAATGTGAATAAAATGTACAATGCTAATAACTTGTTAGACTCATTTTGTCTTCTTTTGTGCCTCTTAATCAAACATTAACCAATTAGATTGTTTAAAATATTGGTATCGTCCAATATTAGAGTATAACATTATTTTGTTCATATTTTATAAATGATATTATTAATGATATTATTAAGAAGGAATCTCTTTTTTTAAATATTTTCAATTATCTGTTTTTTATGATTTTCCCCAAAAACAAAATATAAAGCCAGCTATTATTATATTAATAGCACTAAAACTACAGAGTTTTTAGAGGTAATTTGGTTTTGGCCTTTAGAGCATATTGTAATGATCAGTTTATGACTCTAAAGAACCTGGATTATAGTATATCAATTGAAATGAATAAGAATATTGATTTCTAATTTAAAGTCACAAAGAATATAACATCAGGAGGTATAACTACTCCACTCAGCGTATTCATAGAATTTGAAAAAGACTTCCAGAATCAGTCAGAAGAACTGATTATTTTTAGATTTGTATAAGAGGTCACAAAATGTCTACACCCGAAAGAAAAAGCATATACCTAATTATAGATTACAATGGATCACATCTTTAGCCAATCAATGACTGGGTCTCACCATGAAAAAAAAATGTTCCTAAGTCCTTGAAAACAGAGATACAGTCATACTATGAAGCAATACAGCAATCCATTCCATTAAATTTCTGCATTCAGACAAGCAATATATAGTTTCCAATATCAGACTAAAAACAAATAAATAAATAAATAAATTCCATTCATCCATGCACACTACTCAAATAAACCAGCAATTTAAATAACTCCAAAATGTCAGTTAAATCATACAATCTAATAAAAACCACACAGAAATTGAAGCCTTGTCAAAGAGTAAACAAGAAATGAAAAGTCCTGGTCAATAAAATAAATGTTACCATCTGACATAAAAATGCAATAATAAAAAAAGCATTCTCCTCAAAATGTAACTAAACACCCTATTTGTTTATCACCATATTTTCACATGATTTCATTTCCACAGTTTTGGTTATGAATTTGCAATACCCCCACCCCGAAGAAATTACCATAAATACATCTTACCAGCTTCCTCTTTCTCAATAGCAGCTAACATCACAGTAGCAATGACTAAGCAATCACCACTAAAGAAATAATAATAATATTACAGTTTAGTGTCACAGAAATTCAGAACGGTGTTTTAAAATCTGAAACACCTTCAGTCATATAGCTTCAATCACAGTCTGAGAACATCTTGGGGAAGAAGGGTGTGGAACTTATCAAATGATTTCCCTAATACTGCTACTCTATTTCTAGAACTGATACATTTATAAAGCTATAACCAGGCAACCATTTAAATCTTTTAGTACATTCCACAACCGAACATGACATCAGCTATACTAAAGATAAACAGATTATCACTGATACGACATAGGACTAAGAAAACAGCATCTAGCAACATGTTAAACCTGTTTTTAGTATTGGCATGAAAAAACAGAATTTAGTATGCCACACTTTTCAACTGACCTTGTAGTTCAAGGGGTGTGTGTGTGTGTGTGTGTGTGTGTGTGTGTGTGTGTGTGTGTGTGTGTGTGTGTGTGTGTGTGTGTGTGTGTAGCAGAACAGCACAAATTGGGGAAAATTAAGTATTATCTCTATGTATGCAATGATTCACTGCAACTGTTACAGGAAAAGGGGAGGGTCTTTCTAAGTAACATTAGCAATGCGGTTATCTTGAAAGAACACATAAACCACAGGAATAGCATGTTTTACCAATATTTTCCTGCATATCACTTTTTGCATCTAACAAAAACAGCATATGGTGCTGGTGTTGGTTTTATTATATAACAGTTGAATAATTTCTTATCTTAATATTCTGGAGATCTTAAATTTGCAGCTTGAATTTCTGAGATACTAAACATGAAATGTTGAAATAGACATACTTAATGAAAAGTAAGAAATGATTCTCTTACAATACAGAAACAGGTAAGACTCATTTTAATACATATTCCTCCACACAGACTGGCAGACATAAAATACAAAACACAAAAATATTAAAGAGACTTAACACCAAAGTATAATAACACTACTTAGGGCTAAGGGAAGAGGTTATGCAGTATTTTCCATTTTGTGTTTTCTTACACAACAAGGGCTTCACCAGCCTTCCAGCGGCAGTCTTGGATTATGCTAATGCAGTTGTTAGGACTGCTTTAGAATAATGACAAGGGTAGCCAGTTCACCTGCCATTTACTGCATAAGACGGTAGCAAAGCTGGTGCTCCTTATTTGCCATGCAAAGCACAAGAGAATAGACATCTAAATGTACCTCACCAGACATGCACTGCATAAGATGGTAACCAGCTCAGTGCACCTTACATGATGTGCCCTGCACAAGAGAGTAGTCAGGTCAATGTGCCTCACCTACCATGCAATGCACAAGAAAGCAGCTAGCTCAGTACACCTCAGATGATGTGCACTGCTCAAGAGAGTAGTCAGGTCAATGTGCCTCACCTACCATGCAGTGTACACGACAGCAGCCAGTTCAGGGTACCTCACCTGCTGTGCAGTGTACAAGAAAGTAGCCAGCAGAGTGCATCTCATCTGCTCTGTGCTGTACAAGACAGTAGCCAGTTCAGGGTACCTCACCTGCTGTACAGTGTACAAGAAAATAGCCAGCAGAGTGCATCTCATTTGCTCTGTGCTGCACAAGACAATAGTCAGCTCAGTGTACCTCAGCTGCCATGTACTGCCCAGCTGTCCTCTATAGGACCCAACAAGTTGGACAACCAGAACCCACTAGGCTGCCAATGTAGCAGATGGCTTTAAGGCAAAGAGTGAAAATGCAAGCAGACTTCTTGAATTCTAGCCACCATAAACTTTAGTTTAGTAAGAACTGATAAAAGCAATATGACTTTAACAAGCAATATTTTGTTTCCTGACAACCTGTCACAATATCATTAAAGAAACAGGTATTCAGGGCCCAGAAGCAATGTGTATGGTAGGTCCACAATGAGTTGACTGTAGGACACTATGGTATACATAGACGTACAGAATCCAACCATAAGTTCAGTTTTAGGTATCCATATAGTGTGTATGCATGCACCTCAGCGTGTATTTCAGGTGACCCAAGTGCATCATCTTTCCTTAGCTATAGGTGTACCACAGGTGACCCTGCTGTGCCATCAGTGACTATGTCCAAGTGCTGGAATGCCTAATATATACATTCTTGTCACCCAGGCATTCCACTCATGACTCTAGTAGACCATCACTACTTTTTCTACAGTTTAGATATACATATTTGGCTTAATATTATCCGAAAGTGTACCTCTAGTGAGGTGTGCCATCAATGCCTACATCTAGGTTGAGGATTTAGTGTTGCCCAGACCTGTACCTACAGATGCACCAGTCGTTATTCAGGTGCATTGTGCATGCCTGCATTTACTTGGGTGAATTGTGCATGCCTGCATCTGTGCTCAGGGATGTATAATTTAGATATCTCTGCCCTGGAGTGCACGGCTGATAACAGTTGTAATGTAAATACATCAATCATGTTATGCACACCTTATGCTGTACCAGTATACTACAGTGCAGTGATGGCATATCATACTTGTCATCAATCTGTATGACTTGTGTTAGGTGTACTCAGCATAAGGCGATGTGGGACATGATTGTGACAATTGCCTCATTCACGTGTACAATAGCTTGAGTTTATACTCAATAGTCAGTATTGAGGATGCTCCTCTGCTATCTGATGAACATCAGACATTGGTATGCATATATTCTATACCACTGTCCCCTGTTCAAATGATATGACCTAGCTTATGGACACACACACACACTCATAATGGTTCTACTATGTTGTCATATAACCCTGAGATTTCTCAGGTCTGTTCTACATTGTTCACAGCAAAGTCACTGACCACTCAACATTTAAGCTGTTGACAAAACTAAACCATGAATAAACTGGCAAGCTAAGATGCCAACATGCCATCTTACCAGTTAAATGATTGGTAGACTGCAAATATAAAAATTAAGCATTTTTTCAATCCCAGTGTGGAGGGGACTGTATCTCCAACACAACATTAGTTTCATATATTAACTCCCTCTCAGATCACACTATCAAGGAAAAGGGGGAACAGTCTAATCTCTGTATAGAAAATCTTTCCACTAGTCTGAGACCGCATTTGTTTTGTCAGCACTTATTCAATTTACACATTTGAGCACTGGGATATATGGTAAATAAAATTTACTTATATAGCTCTCAATTTTGTTCTCCCCATTACACCTTTAGTGCACAGATGAGGTGTTGCGCATACAGTACAGATATGTGACACAGATGCTGTCATGCTATAGATGTCCTCTTTCTGTTCTCTATACTGAACAGTGTCTGCACACTGACCTCTGCACCTGTCTGCAGACATCTAGGCCCTTATTCCTGGCAATCACGGCATATTCGTATCACTAATAATAATGTGCCAGGTGTGTGGCACGTACTGACAGTCTGTTGTCAGTATGTGGTATTTTCTGTTTTCTCAACTGTTGTGCAATCACAGAGTAGGTATATATGTATGTGTATATATAATTTGGGGGGTGTACCCCTGCAAAAAATACCTTTGAGGCTAACTGAAAGCTGTTACAGGCTTTTTTCATTTCCCATCACTCTGTGAAAGATGGCAGTAGATCAACATGAACTCATGTGTCTGCCTGTCTGTTACTTGTATCTTAAGTGATGTTTGCTCTTTGTACTTGTCTGTTTCAAACTGGAAAGAGGAAGGCTAGCAAAAGAGGCAAGGTGCATGGCTTGAGGAAGTAACAGCCATGAGGCAGAAGATGGAAGGTACCTTGGAGTATGCTGGCTGGACACTATGCAAGAATATCAACGAAATGTACCAGTAGTCCCTCCGCATTGGGAATACTGCCAGTAACTAATGTCCCACTACATTGGGGATACTGACACTAACTCATGTTGCATGCATTGGGGAAACTGCCAGCCAGTAACTCATGTCCCACCACATTGGGGATACTGCCAATAACTCATATCCCACCTAATTTGGGATACTGCTAGTAACTCATGTCCCACAACATTGGAGATATTGCCAGTAACTCATGCCCCACCATAATGGGGATACTGCCAGTACCTCCTGTCCCACCACACTGGGTATACTGCCATTAATTCATGTCCCACCATAATGGGGACTGCCAGTAACTCATGTCCCACCACACTGGGTATACTGCCATTAACTCATGCCCCACCATAATGGGGATACTGCCAGTAACTCATGTCCCACCATAATGGGGATACTGCCAGTAACTCATGTTCCACCACACTGGGTATACTGCCATTAACTCATGTCTCATTATAATGGGGATACTGCCAGTAACTCATGTCCCACCATAATGGGGATACTGCCAGTAACTCATGTCCCACCACACTGGGTATACTGCCAGTAACTCATGTCCCACCACACTGGGTATACTGCCATTAACTCATGTCCCACCATAATGGGGATATTGCCATTAACTCATGTCCCACCACACTGGGTATACTGCCAGTAACTCATATCCCATCGCACTGGAGATACTGCTAGTAACTCATGTCCCACTGCATTGGGGATACTGCCAGTAAATCATGCCACACTGCACTGGGGGTACTGCCAGTAACTCATGTCCTACTGCATTAATTGCATAATTATTAATACTTTATGTCTTGTAATATATCTTTGTAATTTTCAAACTTTAATGCTTTCCTAGACTGAGAGTGAAATTGGCCATTGTGATCAGTGCACTAACCTGGTTATCAATTATAAATAAATAAATGATTTTAGGCTTAATCCACATGTTATCATATCATAAGTAGTAATACAGTTTCAGTCGTGCTTAGTACATAACTAACAACATGATACAATGCAATGCAGGCATTTGTGTCATTTACATAATTAAAATCATACACAAAATGTTGACAGTCACAGACAATGCACAATCAACTAATAGCTTGGGCACAAGAGCAGTCAGGGATAAATAATAGAAGTGAATGGCCAATGCTGGCTCACCTATCTCAGAAGGGACAGTGAGTTGGGCTGACCTCTGGCAATGCTGACATTTACTGGACAGAGGTGCATAACATACAGCATATATGGACTAGAGAAAGTACATTTCAGTCTGCCAAGCTACATCATGATAGCCTTCTTAGGGTATGTGCAGGAAGTACATAACCGCAGATGAAGAAATAGCAAGACCTCAAGTCTGTAACCATGCAGGTCAGCTTCAGGATGAGAGGATAGGGCCACATACCAGAACATCTCTCATGGCAGCCTAGTTGATGTGTGTACTGTGAATGGCTCACACACCGGAGATGGGGAATTAATGGACATGCTCATGGTAGCAACTTAGTTGTCAGGCATGGAAAAACAGAACAATTATAAAAACAGATGCACAAAAATATATGAAATAAGGTATAGAAAGAAATTAAAGAAAAAATTAAAGATGCTTGGAAGACATGCTACAATGGTAAAAGTATCTAGAAGAGACATATGTTACATGGAGGTCCTGTAATGAAATTAAAAATTTACGTGATTTGGAATGTGATTACTTGTCAAGGGATTTAAGATATAATAGGTTGAGAAGAATGAAAAAGTAGACAGAGAAAGAGAAGCAGAAGAAATGTGAATAACAGAAGAAGAGGACATTCATAGTCCCATCACATCCCCAATAGTATTTAAGCCACACAACTTTTACAATATTGCTTTATTTGTTAGCAGTTTTCAATATTCATGTAATCTTACAATGTGTGAAGCATTTACATTTTGCAGTTTTTAATTTTTTTTAATTTGAAATTATTTTCAATATACAAGTCAACATCCTTTAGGGTGGGAGGAAGTGATTCCTAGAACTGATGTGCCAGAACTAAAAAAGTTGTAGTTACTGCAACATACTTTATCATATGTCATTTGTAAAGCAGGGCTGATTGAAGGGCTAGATCTAAGGTTGTAGGAGGAATTTCTTTTGAAAGCTAATTGGTGAGGATAGGATACAATATTTTGAGTATGAAGAACAGAATCCATTACAGCAGGTCTGTTCTACATTTGTCTTAGAGTCACTAAGCTTTGGTCATAAAGACAGTGGAGCAACAGTAATGAATTTGCAAGTGCAAATTTTGTTTGTTGAAGGTTGTAATGGACATATATATTTATATATATATTTTTTGTAGAAGCAGCAGTAATTAAACACAGTCCATATTCTAAATTGCCAAGAAAGTTTACTGATGCATTTCTTCCCTGAGGTAATGGAATAGGGATATTCTTCTGGACCACAATACTTTGTTCATTTTTGTCTAAGTTTGCTGAATGTTATGTTAAAATGTAAGCATTTAACCTACCAAACTCCTAGATATCTAAGATATTTTGCAGCTTGTAGACTTTGCTGGCTGTTAACAGCTGTGTACTACTTTGCTGGTACTGAGGATATTTTTTGTTTTATTACTAAAATCATTATTTCATTTTTAGAGGGTTAGAAAAAGCATTCCTTCCATAGGTCATTTTCAATTTTGAGTTTTATGGGAACTTCTGAAGGTCCAGACCTACAGATGGCATTTCATCTAATCACGGCATGGTGGAGAATTGAGGGAGGTCTGGAAGAAGTTTGCTGATGAAGAGAAAAAGAGAAAGCATAAGAGGGAGTAAAACAGAAAATTGGAGAGAGCCTTTCACTGAAGAGGAGAAATTGGTGACTATGCACTAATTTTTTGGCTTTGCAGGTTCAGGTAGAGATATAATTACAGAACCAAAGTGAGGCTTTAGAAAATATCCTGCCTTTCAGTAAGACTTCTGAGAGCAGGTTATGACCTTTGAAAGCCTTTGTGAGGTCATAAATACTGAACCTGTTGTATTCCGGTTATCCATATCTATGAGAATGCTGTCAGTTAGTGTCTAGAATATTTGTATTTTGCTCATAGCTGACAGAGGCTGTGCTGGTGTCTAAACAGTATGGCTTATTTCTTTATGTAGCAAACCAGTTGGAAGCAAACATGTTTTTCTAAAATTTTCTTGTGGGGAGTAAAATGCATATTGTTTGAAAATCTTTTGATGAGGCTAGTTTTGAAATCTGGGAGAAAGGTTGCATGGGACTTTTTTCCAAATGAAAGACATTATAATGGCATAAGACCATGCTGTATATGTGGTGAAGGGGAGATAAAATGCATTCCCTGCACATTTTGATAAATCAGAGTGGGGCATCATTAGGAATTTATTCAAGGTTATTTCAATTTATTTAGGCTTTGTGCATTTGAAGTAGAATGAGGCTTGACAGTGGTAGTCCATTGTGTTTGCTGGCATTATTGGTATAAGGTTGTTTGCTAATGAGGAATTGTGAAAACTGTTGGAGAAAGTTATTGGAAGTAGGGGGTTAGAGGGTCCATACCAGGGACTTATCCAGTAATATTGTTAAGAGGTTTCCAGAACTGTTTTGGTTGCTTACATACAGTAGTTTGTTGGGCATGTAGATAATAAAATGCATGCCATATAGTAGCTTGCTTGGCTAAGTTTCAAAGGAATTTGACCCTACTTCTCATACCAGGGTTGGAAGATTGCCTCCATTACCTCTATATGCCTCGTCTATAAGACTGACAAATTAATTTAGCGCTTGTGTTTATTTCTTCTTGGACCTACTTGAATGAAAGATTTTCGCATTTTACATCAGCTTTTGTTTTTTGTTCCTGGTGGCTGTGGAGTCGTGTTACTTGGATTTCTGGCATTTTTTGGATCTTAGTTGCTGTTTCTTTGCCATGGCTACGGAACAAGAAAGCTTCAACCCTGCAGTTACTCCTGAACTTTTGCAGGGTAATGTAAAGGATATGCCTGTTAGTCGCGCCGAGTTCAACCAAGTCTTGGTTGCACTGAAGGAAATAACGAACTTGTTGAAATCAACAGAGGCAGGTTCACTGAATACTGCCTGTAACCAGCTACACACACCCAAACCAACGGACAATGTGCTTTCAGTTTTAAGGGAATCGGAAAGTGGTAAAGACACTCTTTCACCTCCCCACGAGTTACTAAACGCCGGGCCACCTCGTGCTAATAACAGTCAATGTCTAGGCACGCTTAATAGAGTGGACATGGGTGCACGCTCTAAAACAAACAGATTAAACGCTGTCAGGAAGGAAAGCAAAAACAAGGATGTGGTTTTTTCAAAATGGGCTGACCAACATTTCACATTCAGCAAAGGTACTGTTAATTCTAATAATATTTCTAATTTTGAACAGGACATGGAAGTGTAAAAAAAGATAAACTATATGCTTTAAGAAGCACACAGTTGGAAATTGACTATTTAAATGAATGTGTTAGGGTAACGCGTATCCCTAAAGGCTTACGCTTTTTCAAATTCCCTAACCATGTGCAACAAGGAACAAGTTACTACAACAAATTATGTGATAATTTTGATAAAGCTGGACTTGAAATGCTCAACTTAATGATATGTGAATACCAGGTCAAGGCACAAGCCCTTTTAAATGATTTGGATATGTTAAACAATAAGTTAACTAATGATGTTGATTTTAATGCTTTTAAGCTGGAATATGACAATTTATTTAATAATGTTGATTTATTTTGTGATAAAATACTCAATAGGAAGTTAAGGAAACTGGAAAGAGATCTACTAGAGTATAGGGATGGGGTAGCATACCCAGCCCCCAACCGACACAGCAGGGGGGCTTCTTTCAACAATACCAGCACTGCTATGATTGATAGGGGTGATGATATCCAAGGGGAAATAGAGGAACCATTAAGGAGAAGTGAGAGGTTAGCGGGAAAAGGTAGAAGGGCTAACACTAACCAGGATTTTCAGCGGAACCCCGGCAGGACCGGGGTTTGGGGGCAGAAACAAGTACCCAGGACATGGATCCCCAGGCACTGAATGACATCCACACTACTGAAGACTTTAGATTTGCAAAGGATGTTGTCTTTAATTTTAATTCTAATCCTGACCCTGACACAATCACCAACAACATAGCAGTGCTAGAAGGGAACTGTACTAAACTAAACAAAGATAATTTCACAATATATAACTACACAGATTTAGATCTGGAAGAATGTGCATTTGATGTTTTCACCCGGGGCTTACAATTTGTTCCCCACAAACCAATGAACTTGACTCAAGCACTTGTAGAATTGAAACTTTTCACTAGAAGTCTGAACCTTACTCAAATCTTTAAAGGGCAAAAAATGGATGACACATGCATAACACGCAGTAGTTTGATCAACCCCCCTCTCCACCCAATTATCCTGTTTTTTGAAAAGTTGGTTGAAAACGAGTTTAGAAAATTATCTAAAGACAAACAGTCTTTTTCTGGATGTAACTTATCCATGCAAGAAACTGAATTCATCAATTATCTCAAAAATGAGAATGTCAGGATCATGAAGCCGGACAAGGGTGGAGGGGTAGTGCTCATGTTTACCAGTGAATATGAAGCACACATTTTTTCCATGCTCCAGGACAACGAACAATATGACACGGTATCCCGAAATGAAGTCAACATTGCTTTTGCTCAGATCAACTACTATCTTAAAGATCTTCTACTACAGCATAATAAATGAGAGGGTGTATAACTATCTGCATGTAGAAAAACCCAGGATACCGGTCATGTTCGGGATTCCCAAAATCCATAAGGGAATTCACCCTTTAAGGTTCAGACCTATAGTATCAGGTGCGGGAGGTGTTACTGAGCCAATTGGAAAATTCATCGATCACTTAACCAAGGCTTTTATGCCCCTTCTCAGCCACGTTTGCAAGGATTCTTGGCACTTCCTCCGTGATATTCCTGTTTCCTGCTATTCGCCTGATTTGATTTTGATCACCATAGACATTAAGGACCTATTTTCGAGTATTCCTCACCAAGAAGGTCTTGAGTGGTTTACAGAATTTCTCAGTAAAGAAACCAGCCTCAGCAACAAGTTCACCAACTTATTAACAGACTTGATGGAGATGGTCCTGATGAACAACTTCATTTTTTTCAATGGCGAACTGTTCAGGCAACGTAAAGGGGTCGCCATGGGGGCATCCTGTGCCTCTTTTTATGCCAACGTGGTGTTGCATAAATGGGAACACACATTTGTTTTGACGCACCCCTGGCAGCAACACATTGTTTTTTATAGACGCTACCTGGACGACATTTGCATCCTCTGGGAGGCTCAGAATGTGAGTTCAAAGAATTCTTTCAACACATCAACACCTCGACTGGTTTTCTACAATTTACATACACTGCTAGCCCTCAGGAGCTCCATTACTTGGACATTACCTTGTTCAAGGACTTCAACCAGAACACATTTCAGTCCAAATTATACCGCAAACCCACCTTTTCTAACTCATTGTTACACTTTGATAGTCGCATCCCCTATATCAGAAAAGGGGAATCATTAAAGGGCAACTCATAAGAGCGAGCAGAATCTGTAGCACTGATGAGGACTTTGAGATTGAAGTTAAAACCTTGCGAGCCTTATTCCTGGAAAGAGGATATCCCCTAGAAATGTTTATGGGGTTAGCCGATGAGATCAAAGTATTGAGGAAATCTTTATACACACCTATTCTGGGAAAAGGACCAGAGTTGGCAATCCCTTCAACTTCCAGAGTATCCAACCACCCTACAAACAGTTTTATATACACCTACTCATCTAGTTCTAAAGAAATGGAGGAAACTGTCAGAAACTACTGGCCGGTTCTAGCCCTTTATGAAGATTTCAAGGACCTTTTACCCCCCAGTCCTAGTTTTGTTAGAAAAAGAGGCATTAACTTCAAAGAAATCTTTGAAAGGAAACCAGATAGCAAAAAGAAGGTGAAACAATCCAAGAAGGGCACTTACAAATGTGGCTCTTGTAGCCAATGTCATGCTTTAATGAACGTCGAATCCGTGTACATTCCATCTAGGAGGTTCAGGACAAAACCAACTGGTTCCTACTCTAGTGGAAGCAAAGGGGTGGTATACCTGGGTATTTGTACTACGTGTTCGAGTTTCTATGTGGGGAAGACTGAAAGAGAATTCAGAAGACGGATCTACGAACACTTATATGATATGGCTAAACAGAAAGCAACTAATGCCTTTTACAAGCATTCCCTTTTTTGCCCGGGTAGTATCATCAAATTCTTTGTTTTAGAACAAGTGGAACCGGATCTCAGGGGTGGTGACTGGGAATCCACCCTCGAGTACCGTGAGCTAGTATGGCAATTAAAGTTAGATGCAGGGAGACCACCTGGATTGAACGGGACTATTAGTATTAAACCCGTTTTAAAGCTTAGAAGGGCACGATTATAGTTATTCCACTGTAACTAATTAGTTCTGTTGTCCCATATTTCCTAATATTATGCCCTTCTTTCACTACCACTTGGTATGTGCGCATTTTATTATAACACATGACTTAGGGACTCAAGATTCACTATTTTCCCTCTCCTTAACTCCCATGCCTTTTTCTTTGGTATGACAACCTGACACTTGGTCTAGGGTGTCCTTTTTGATGTGAACTATGAAAAAGAATCAAGATCCCTATTACAAACTAACACTATATGCTCCCTCACACTTCTAACAGAATTTCACCTTCCAGGTTCATCAAAACTCATGCACTTCCAACGTTTCCAATAGCAGCTTTTTAAAACATTTTAACTTTGATTTTATTAAATTTGAAACAGTGTTTTTAATGTTTTGTAATTTTACAAGCATAATCCAGCTGTCAAACATATATATACTTTCAATAATACAAGCTTTTATCTCATGTTTCATTTAATGCAAAGCCCCTTTAAGGAATCTAACAACTGATTGACAACACCTGTTTTCAATTAATGTGTTACCTATGGTTATATAAAAGGGTTTGGCTTCAGCAAATGCTTTTGTACTCACTTGAAAAAGCTCAGGATTATCCTGAGTGAAAGCGCTTGTGTTTATTTCTTCTTGGACCTACTTGAATAAAAGATTTTCGCATTTCACATCAGCTTTTGTTTTTTGTTCCTGGTGGCTGTGGAGTCATGTTACTAGGGTTGGAAGATTGCCTCCATTACCTCTATATGCCTCGTCTATAAGACTGACAAATTAATTTAGCTCTTTGGCAATCCATTTTATAGGTTTGGCTTCAGTTGATCTCTGATAAAAGGAAGCATTTATCTTATAGATCTGAAAGTATATTAGGTGAAGTATTGGCTGCTATTATAAGATCTCCATACCTTAGTACTAGTCACTGGTTTGTGGTGGCTATCTCAGCTTTTAAAGCAGATATATTAATAGAGGGTTAGGATCTGAAAGAACTCATATGGTCTTGGTTTATTTTAAGGAATGTTATTGGCAAAAGTTCTTGGTGCATGGTCACCAAGGGTAAGAGGGTGTATTTTAAAGGAAGAGAGGTTGTTAAGACAGTTGAGATAAGTAACAAGGAAAACAGAAGACGGTCACCTGAAAAGCTGTCTGTTATAAATTTGGAGTGATGCAGTATGGTGAGAACCCTTGTTTAAGTAGTTAAATATATCTCAGCCTGTGAGATACTAAATACGTCATTAAAATCCATACCCAATTCCAGTTTCCACAGTCTGAAAGCTAAAAATAGGATGGTTAGCACAGGTGTGGAGGAAGTGCTTATTCGTGGAGATGAACTTGTCTCTTGGAATGAATTAATACCTGTGATATATGACACAGAAAGAGAAGAAGAACCTAAAAGGTTCATAAAATTTAGCTGTTGGAAAAGTCAACAATGAGAATGTGTTCTACAGTCTCCTTTCTGGAGCAAAAAGGATAAAAGCTGCTTGGAGCATTGTCACCCATGTGCCAGATAATAATGATCAAACTACACTGAGTACTTTATTAGATGAAACCATATGAAATGAGTGCATAAATAGATAAGCCCTGACTATGATTCAACATGACCTGAGTTTGATTAGTGGTGTAAGTGCTTGACAGAGCTGACAAGGAGGATGTGTAGGTCCATCCTCAATGAGATGGAGCATGGTAGGTGGATCTGGCTTGAGTTCTATGCAGGGACTGCTTAAGGCAGAGGGCAGATACGTCCTCACAAGCCACACCACATGGCAAATCCAGCCTACTCTGAGACTTCAGCATGTTGGAGAAAAGGGTAGGACTTCTGAAAAAAGCCCTGTCACCAGAAAATGTGATACTGCCAGCTGCTAGTTCTGCTTTGTGCATTTCTTCCTGTCCACTAATGGCAGCCTCAGCAAGGGTGATGTCCTTGCATTCACTGCTACAGTATTCTTAACGATGAGATTCCTTGCAGTGGAAGCCCGAACATCTGACCAGTCTACCAAAGACTACTTATTGCTTTTAAAAGGTATGCCGAACATCACCCAAATGCTCCCTGCATAGCATAGGGCATAAAGGTGATGTTCAGGCCTACCATAATCAGAAGTTCTTTGCTGCTAGTCTGAACATATCTTTTCACTATTGGTCTGTTTACCTGCATCCATTTTCTATCAGTTGAATGCATTTTACTTCTCCAGGACTACCTACGCCTGTTTGCTGACTTTTACTGCAGTTGCAGATAAGTGGCCCATTGGGGAGTTTGTTTTTTCTTAATTTATTGTGCTCCTTAGGGTTAATGTCATCCAGGAAGGGTAAATGCTAGTGTGGGAGACAGATTCCTCATAACGACTGCTACGATAAGTGGTTTTTTTTTTTTGTCTAGGAGCTTCTCATGACCATACATCTTGTTCTATTTGTCAGGCATTTGTCCTGAAAACCCTTCGCAGTAGACTTTCTTCCCTTTCCTTGTATCTTGAGAACCAGCATCTTAAGCTTCTTGCTGAAGATACAGTGGAAGGAATCTCCCACCCTGAGGGTCAGCCATTAGGGAAGAAGAAGGTGAAAAAGGGACGACCGGAATCTTCTGCTGTCCAAACTCAGCCAGGTGTTTCTCCCGAGGTCATTATAAACCCAGAGGCTCACCAGACTGTGTTGTTGGAATTCTCTGCTGCGACCATGTCAGAGGCCAGTGAGGGTCTGGCTGGCAGCACTTCTGAAGGGGCTTTGCAGGTGTCCATCTTGGACATTCAGGGAAAACCACGGTTGATTTTTTTCCAAGGGGCCTAGTGGAGTTCTTCATTTTTTGGTTGGGGAAGAAGTTCCTACTATGGTTCTTGACTGCTGTCCTGGGTCTGAGCCTTCTCAGTGCCCCTGTGATCGCATCGTGCAGGCTTTGAGGGACCTAAATATTTCCTTACTTAAACAACCTGTTGATTCAGGCATCCTCTCCAGAGATCCTTTTGCAAAATCTTCATTTGCCATTTCCCTTCTTCATAGCCTGGGTTTCACTATAAATTTCAAATAATATTCTCAGACTCCTTCTCATGATCATGTTTTTCTGGTTTGTAGGATTCAGACAGTGCCAGTGCTTGCATCCCTGCCCCCTCCAAACCCTTAACTCTCATTTCTTTCTGTCATCTTCCTCTGGCTTCCATTACCACCAGTGAGTTTCTGAGAGCTTTGGATTTCATGGCATCCACCATTTCAATGGTCCCTTTGGCTCTTCACATGACAAAGTAGCTCCTCTTCTTCCTTGTCTCAGACAGGAACTTCACTGGTGGATTCATCAGTTGTCTCTGAATCCAGGGATCCCTTTTCATCCTCCTCTTCCCTCTCAGGAATTGTTCACAGACTCTTCAGGCATGGGATGGGGGGTGACATTTGGCTCCCTAAAAGTACAGGGGGTGTGGTCAACTCATCAGCAGAAGAAGCACATCAATGTCAAAGAGATGAGAGCTCTTCAGCTCTCTCTTCAGGCCTTTCATCCTCTTTTCTTTCCGTGGAGTCTCAAGGTATTCACAGACAGTACCACAGTGATGTGGTATACCAGCAAACAGGGAGGAACGAGATCTTATATGGGATCTTGCTGTCAAGTATCAACTGACTTTTCAGGCAGTTTATATCCCTTCTGGTCAGAACATTGTGGCAGACACTCTGAACAGGTCCTTAACTCAGTTTCATGAATGCATGCTTCACAGGGATGTGTTTCTAGACATTGTTTACCAGTGGGGTACTCCTCAAGTGGATCTTTTTGCCTCCCCTCTGAACAGACAACTTCCTCTGTTTTGTGCCAGAGTCCTAGGTCCTCTGGTGTGGAAGGTGGATGCCCTCTCATTTTCTTGGAAGGGGATGTTTCTTTATGCATTCCCTCCCCTCCCCTTCCTCTTATTCTGAAATTCCTGTTCATGATTCAACAGGACACTCCCAAAATCTTGTTGGTGACTCCTTTTTGGCCGCAACAGCACTGGTTTCCTCTACTTCTGTATCTAGCAAAGGGCAATCATCACAAGTTACCTCACAGGGTGGATCTACTCTCACAAGACAAGGGATCTCTCATCTATCCCCACCTGTCCATATTTCAACTGACAATGTGGATGATATGGAGGGTTTTGATTCCTCATAGACCTCTTTTTTCTGAGGATGTGCTGCAGGTTCTGTAGGAGGCCAGAAAACACACTACTAGGAAATCTGCCTTATCCAAGTGGAATAGGTTTTCCATTTAGTGTCTCTGTCTCGTAACCTGGACCCACTTGGTGTGGATGTTCCTTTGGTTCTCTCTTATTTGTGTGAGTTGTTCAATGCTGGTTTGGCCTATTCTTCTATTAAGGCCCACTTATCAGCTGTCTCTGCTTGTCTGCCTTTTTATCCTCCTTTAGTTTCTAGATTTCAGGTTAAAACATTTCTTAAAGGTGTACTTAATATTGGATCTCCCTGGATGCCTGTTCCTCCTCCCTGGGATATTAATTTTGTTATGAAGAAGTTGACTCAGGCTCCTTTTGAGCCTGCTGCTTCAGTTTCCTTGCTACATTGTTCCTGGAAGCCTGTTCTTTTGTTAGGTCTTACTTCTGTCAGATGGGTGTCTGAGTTGCAAGCCTTTATGGCTTGTCCTCCTTTTTTGGTCTTTCATGAGGACAGAGTGTCCTTTGCGCACTAACCCTTCTTTTATGCCTAAGGTGGTTAATGAGCTGTCACTGACTCAGACTATTAATCTGCCTATTTTCTCCCCCGTCCGCAAAATGACAGTGAGAGGGTCAAGGGTGCCCCCTGAAACGAGCTTGTCGGGAGATTAATTTTCTTTTAATTAAAAAAAATATATATGTTTTTTCTTTAAGGGTGTTCTTCTTTAAGAACGCCCTTTGCATCCAGTTGTACAGATGCTTCTGCATCTGTGCGACCAATGGTTTACGTCTTCATCTTCCACACCCACGTGGAATTTGAATTTCACAAGACATTTGGACTGGAGTCTGCAAACAAAGGAACAAGTGAGAGGTAGGTATGTGTGTGTGTGTGTGTGTGTGTGTGTGTGTGTGTGTGTGTGTGTGTGTGTGTGTGTGTGTGTGTGTGTGTGTGTGTGTGTGTGTGTGTGTGTGTGTGTGTGTGTGTGTGTGTGTGTGTGTGAAGTAGGTAGGTCTGTGTGTGTTTGTAAGAGGGAGGTAGGTGTGTTTGTATTTGTTTGTTTGTGGCTTTCGGCTTTTCCCTTTTAGGGGTCGTCACAGCAGAACTCTGGTCCGCTAATGATTGGCAGTAGATTTTTACGTGCCGAGTTGCCAGCTCTGATGCACAACCTTCAGCGAAGGTACGTCCATTCATGCATGTCTCCGCACAGAAGAGATATAGCTGAGAATCGAACAGGACAATGTCTTACTGTGAGGCGACAACGCTACCGCAGCACCACCACTGTGTGTTTGTGTGTGTGTGTGTGTGTGTGTGTGTGTGTGTGTGTGTGTGTGTGTGTGTGTGTGTGTAAGACGGAGGTAGGAGTGTGTGTGAGAGGGGGAGTCATACCTCGCAGTTATCCAGATTTTTGCCTCATATTTGCGGTTTGTTTCTCATAAAATTGTGTTTTTTCTGGCAAATCATTGAGGACTGAAGTCAGAAAATAATGGCAGACGTTTGAGTTTTAGACTTCATATCTTCAGAAAATGCATACTAATGCAAACTGTGTTGTTCTATCTACTTTCTAAGGAGGAAGCCGTTGTATGTCTGTGTGTCATACCTTTCAACTGTACAGATTTTCACAGAATGTCCATATTTTTGCCTTATACTTTTGGTCTGTTCCTCATAAAAATTCTGTTGGTTTTTTTTTTTTTTTATAAATCACTGGGATGAGCTAAGGATTAAAGTTACTAAATAATGACATGTATTTGAGTTTCAGACTTCATATCTATTAGAAAATACATTCTAACACAAATCCTGTTATTATTGCAACTTTCTAAATGTGTCCCTAGTTTTGGGCCTTTGTCCCCAACATTATAACAGACTTTGTCCAGATTTCTTGTGCTAAGAGATTGAGAGATATGGTGTTTTGTGTGTGTGTGTGTGTGTGTGTGTGTGTGTGTGTGTGTGTGTGTGTGTGTGTGTGTGTGTGTGTGCGCGTGAAATGCCCTAGTTAGAGTTAGTTAGCAGGTGGAATTTATTTTCAAGTGCATTTTCAAGTAATTGTGAGCTTCAAAGGAAAGATGTTTACTGCTGTTCATGCTAAGTCTGCTTAAAATGTGCAACTGTTTTGTTTAGCAAATAGTATCACTATTGTGGTATAGAATTTTAAAGCAGTGTTAGTAGCACAGCAGGTAGCATACTTGCATCTTGATGCAGAGACCTGTAAGTTCTACTCCCACAGTATGTAGATTTTTATTTTAAGGGGGTGGGATGTTGCAGTCCTGAGTATGCCCTCTTTTGGATGAGATGCCTAGTAACCATGAACCTGTTTCTCAGCTTGCCACCCATTCCCTATTGCAATATACCAGCTTACCATTTTTTTTAATGTACCATAAGCAATATATTCTTTAAGGGTAGCAGGCACTGAATTTGTAGGTGAAACACTGAAATACAGTAAACTCTCAGTTAACCAGCACCCATGGGATTGGTAGATGCCGGATAACTAGTTTTGGATTGCTTGAGAATTACTATTAAAAATAGGCCTGACTAATGCTGTACCCTATACTGTTTGTTGGTAGGCTAGGGAGAGAGAGAATTTATTCCTATCTTCCTTTTAAAAACTCTAAGACTCTAAAAACAGAAAGTGCAACACATGAAAATTGTACTGTATTTCTTCAATTTTTTTTCTGGTTGCTTGAGTTCCAGTTAACTGAAAATTTACTATAAAAAGTTGTTTTCTAGCAACAACCTCTTCATTTGTGTCAGATCTCTTTAATGTGGAATTCTTCATATGACTTTTAGTTCTGCAGAAATTTTGTATATTGACTGTTATGGGTGGATTGTAATGACAGAAGTTTGAGTGGCCTTTTATGGTTGAAATGTTCTGAATTGAGCAGTTTGCCATTATTGGGTCATATGTTTTGTTTCATTGCCTACTGGAAAAATGGTCAAAACTATAAATTTAAAACACACTCTAACAAGTGGTGCTGCATTATGCCAGGGATATAATTCAATGATATATTATAATTAATACAGTCAGGAAGGTGAATCAAGGAACTTTTGCATGATCTTAAAAATGTGTGCAAGGGGTCTTGTTGTTGTTTGCCTTTTCGGCTTTTCTGGTTAGGGGTCGCCACACTGGAACTCCGGTCTGCTAAAGATTGGCAGTTGATTTTTATGGTGCTGAGTTGCCTGCCCAACGCCCAACCTTCAGCGAAGGCATGCCCATTCATGCATGTCTTTCGGAGGCCATTCGACCACAGGGAGGACATGCAGACTCTATAAAGAAGGCACACCAGCTGAGAATCGAACAGGAGAACCTCTTGCTGTGAAGCAACAACACTACCGCTGTACCACCACAGCTTACATGATTTGAAAACAGTCCAAAGGTAAATTTAACCTGCCACTGGCCAGATGCATTTTCTTTGAATATGGGTTTCAATGCCATTTCAATGAGTGTGAGTTTCAAAGGTATAGATGTTTTAATGCTAAGTCGTTGTAAGTCTATTGCTTTGTTTAGCAAATGTCTAACAGTGTTTGTGCTATAAAATTTGCATGCAATTGTGCTGCATACTTTGGATGTGCATAGACAACTCAGGGTTTATTAGAATAAGACTAAGGCTCTTAGAAAATCTATCTGATCAGTTATTTCTTTCTTTTCATCCTAGATCTTTGGGACTTGCTGTATCCAAGCACACTGTTTCTTTTTGGATTTCTAAACCTATTTCCTTTTGTTACACTTTTCATAGCAATAGCCTTCATTCATCAGTTAAGGCTCATTCTACTAGAGCTGTGGCTTCCTAAACTGATTTTTTCAAGGACTTAGATACTAATTCTATTCTTGAAGCAGCTGCATGAACTTATGTGCATACCTTTACCAAGCACTACAAGTTGGATGGTATCTCTAGAGCTTGGACTGGTTTTGCTAGTGCGTTCTTCATGGCTTTTTAGGGGGGCTGTTCTGCACCTGTTCTGTACCTTCCCCCTCCCAAGTTTCCTCTTGAGCTTTGGCATTCTCCCATCTGTTAAGAATACTGCAAGCAGTGAGTGTAAGGACATAGTGCAGTTGTGTAAAATCTTACCATAATGGTATATGCCTTCACTGTAGAAGTATTCACTCCCTCCCTCTATCCCCTAGTCTTTTTCCTTCCTGGATGTACAGGTTAACTCTTGAGTTTTTTGGACTGTGTTCCTACTGAGGCATTCAGTTCTGATTATGGTAGGCCTGAACGTCACCTTTATGCCTTACACTCTGCTTACATTTTCAAAGCAATAAGTAGTCTTTGGTAGACTGGCCAAATATTTGGGCTTCCAGGGCAGGGAATCCTATCTGTTAAGAATATTGCAGCAGTGAAGGCAAAGACATCTACCATTATGGTAAGATTTTACACAAGTGTACTTTATAGTATTTATGGCAGCAGTTCACTACAGTCTCCCTCCCCCATTCAGAAGATTTCAGAAAGGAGGAAATTAGCTATAAGAGGGCAGCTGGACAGGGAACAAAAATAAAGTTCAGATCACAGGAAATCAGAAGAAGTCAGAAGAGGATAGGAATAAAGAATGGAAAGGGTAGGTATTATATTCATTATAGAATCTGCAGCCTTAGCACAGTGGACATGACCAGAACAACTTTTTCTCTAGATTTTTGAATTCCTTTCATATTTTTGAGATATATTTTGATATGGCCACCCTTAGTGCAAAATGTACTGCACAAGGCAGGAGATGTTATCTGTCAGGCATATGCTAGCTCTGCTAAAATTTTCTTACATGGTAAAAGAAAGTAAAACATACCCCGGGATTCATGAACCTTGCGCCAGGCGCACGCATAGCGTAGGCGTTACAATGCCAAATATGGCCGCCGAGCGATTCATGTACGATCCAATTCCACGTGCACTACCGGCGTGCGCCAGATCTGCGCAGCCCCCGGCGTAGGTATGCTAAACACCCCATGCGCGGTGTTTCACCATGCAAATGAAGGCATATAGCGATTCACGAAGTGGTGCAGGCATAGCATAAGCCCACGGCAATGTAAACCAAAAAAAAATGGTTTACATTTTCCCAAACATAACATCGGAGTAACAGAAGAGTGTCAGACCCAGGTATCACACTGTTAACATATGCCAATGGCGAAATACACAGACAATGGCAAAAGAAAACATGCACAACACATAAATAACAACTTAAATGGCATGTCCACAGTAACTCACATCAGAACCACAGGACATGTGTGCGGAAGGTGCAACATAATGAAATAATAAAACAATGTTATAAAACAGCATCGTAATAGACATCAGGTCCACAGCATAATACACCATGGTATGCATGGAACGCCACAACCATGGTGCAAGGGTTGCCAAGGACTCGCGGCAGTCTTCGGCGTAGTAACTATGAATTAGTAGTCAATGCCATGCAAATGAGGCAGATAATACTGAATCGCAAATTCCCCGCCGGAGTAAGGTTGTACCAAACGGCGCAGCGGTAATACACCGAGGAGTGGCTCTGAGGGAATACATGACATCTGCAGAGGGGTGTGCCACTGTAGCAGTAAGCACATTGGAGCACAGCAAACCTGGGCTGTACATCGCAAATCAAAGCTGCAGGACCGGGGTGTGGGGTAATAGTTTAGCTGAGAGCACACAATGCGCGCAAAAGTGCATGTGTACGAGGATGTCAACATTCCTGGAACCTAGTCATGTGACGCACACCCCACAAACAATATCGGAAACAGGAAGGTGATGTGAAGAATATAAGGAAATGTGGAAGAAGTGTAATTGGAGTACTAATGAGCAATCAACACTAATCAACCCACGAAGGCCAATCGGCGGCAGCTGACAACTCTGCATGCAGAAACCTGCAAAATGGGATAGGGGAGGCATATGAATGCAAAGAAAGTAGGGGAGGTAGCAGACTGCAAAGACAGAAGACCTGACACAGCAGAGCAAAGCAGACAGGCAGCACAACGGCAGTAGCACACAAAACGCATGATATGCCATGTCCATGAAAGTAGAAATGACAGTGCTCTGCAGGATGCATGCCAGAAAATGGTAGGTGCAACGTGCAGAAATAGTAAGGGAAGGTCGAAAGGTAATCCATGGCAGGCAAGAGTAATGCAACACCAAAGGCAACACCGTTGTAGTTCCATCGGTAAAACACGAAAGATAACCCTTAGATACGGCCGTACAAACACACCCTATGACATCATCGGTGTGCACAGCACAATAGTATAAAGTGTGAATGCACACAACACACAGCCGTGTATTCCCAAATGCCGCACCATAGGTGTAAACATACGGGGAACTTTTAAAATGTACATGTTGGGTGCTGCTGTAGCTGTGATCCATCAGCATGTGTTAGAGACAGACGGTGTTGTGGAGGAGGATGCCGACAACCACCGCAGGCCTCGGAGGAGGAGGAGAGTGTTCAGACCAAGGGTAACCTACCAGGGGCTACATGACCAGGAGATGGTGGAGTGTTACAGGGTGGACAGGGACATGTTACAGCAAATAGTGGAGCTGTGCCGGCCATGCCTGAGAACAAGAAACAACAGAGGGGAACCCATCCCAGTGGACACAAAGGTATGTGTAAGCTTGTGAATACTGGCCACAGGTACCTTTCAAAGGCCAACTGGGGATATAATGGGCATCTCACAGGCATCAGTATCCAGGGTACTACACCAGTTCCTGGATGCCATGTTACCACATGCCAATGTGCATATATACTTCCCCAGATCTCAGGAGGAGTTGGCTAGCAATATGCGCCTCTTCTACCGTGTGGCACAATACCCAGAGGTACTGGGTGTGATAGACTGTACGCACATACAAATCAAGTCACCACCTGGCGAGCAGGGTAGACGCTACATAAACCACAAGGGATTCCACTCCATCAATTGCCAGGTCATGTGCAATGCCCAGGGCATTATCATGGATGTGTGTGCTGGCAGCCCTGGAAGTTACCACGACTCCCATATCTGGCATGCCTCACAGCTGTACCAGGTATTTGTCAGGGGGGACATCCCACAAGGCCATCTCGTGGGGGATGCTGGCTATGCACTGGAGCTGTGGATGATGACTCCCATCAGAAATGCACACACACACACATGCAAGAACGCCATAATGAGGCACACGTACAAACTAGAATAATCATAGAGCGTGTGTTCGGGATTCTGAAATCACGGTTCCGGTGCTTGGATACATCTGGTGGAGCCTTGCAGTACTCTCCAGGCACATGTGCCCACATATTCATAGTATGTGCCATGCTACATAATATGATCCTGCGGAAGCAGCTGCTGCAGGGACATAATGATGAAGGGCCACAAAGCCCACCACAATTGCCAAGGCCAGTCCAGGCACAGAGGGTTCCGGACCAGGAACACACTGTGCCAGCCCCAGTAGGCAGATGGAGGCGTACCCAATATGCCTACGCCTTGGCAAAGAGGAAACATATAGCACATACTCTGACAGCGTAGGCCCCATGGACTGACACCTCCCCACCTGCACACACAGTGAAATGGATGGCAAACAAACATGACCACCTGTAAAGTGTAATGTATGGGTGGCCTTATGTGTGACTCCAACATAGGCAGCCCCCAAACACTGTAAACCCAACAGCCAGTGGAACATGTGACGCCAACACCTGAACAGAACGTGAGTCCTACAGCATATGGCATCGCTGTGTGCCTGCCACGGTCGCCGCAAGATGTATACATATAAATATATATATATATATATATATATATATATATATATATATATATATATATATATATATATATATATATATATATATATGATATATATATAGATAAATATGTACACATATACATATATATAATACAGATAAGACAGGGAATTAGAGGGATATAAGGTGACTGAGAGGTATCCCGCCATATCTGTACATAGTATACATAGTGCAACGACAATCTGAACATCTGGGAGGTTCAAAATAAGAGGATACCGCCAACCATGGAACGTGTAACATACCGGTATGCATAACCGTGAGGCTGAAAGACTGCCAGAACACAGTACTGTAACAGTACATGCACGTGTAATAGTATGATGATATGAAGGGAGAGGTAGACACCACCACCGGTGTTGCGGTCCACGTAGGTACTGTGTGCAACCATCCCCGTGAGTGCCGTAGTATGTGTACGTGTGCGCTGAGGGTGCCGTGTGTGTCGCTGTGTGAGTGTAATGTGTGTGTCTGCAACATGTGTATGTTGGTGCCAAGTTAGAGGCAGAGCAGAATATTAGGTGTAGGCATACGGTAAACTAGCCTCAGGCATATGTTCACCACTAGTCCCACAGTAGTAGTGACAGCCCCACCCTGGCTAGGTGTGTCGTGACATAGAACGATACAAAGTGAATATGTCCCAGATGGTAGCACAGGAATATTCCCCATAAGAAATGGAAAGGATGTATGTAATAGTCATGCCTGCATGTACGACACTGATATGTTACATGCAATATGATACGTTGGCAAAGCCACACAGCAATAGGTATGTATCGCGGAAATATGTATGTGCTACCCCAGTACTGACCGTGGCCACGTGTTGGCCCATAAACACCACTGTGTGTTCTACAAGTATCAAACAATCAATTCCCATCTGAATATGTGGCAACCACTGGCAAACAGGCTATCCCAACAACAGGACCACAATGACTGCAAATATCTGGGACAGACTGACAAGGGATAGTTGTCACGTACACATAACCGCTGATATACCACAGATGTTACGGAGGTATACATGCATCAAGCTCACCTGCAGGCGATACCGACACCACATGACAACAGCCCAACCTACAATCCCATAACAAAAGACTATTAACTGTTACCTCTCCAAGTAGGGATGGAGCACACAGACAACTATACTGTCCATGTAGAGATGCAAGGCCCACAACCCGTATCCATCACGTACAACCACCGATATCCCCCACCATAGATATTAAAGGAATACAAACCGTAATAGCAGCACAAACATACAGTCAGTCAATGACATCTGCATAACCACAACATATCACGTGGGAGACACAATTAAAGGCGGATGCATACTTGCATGCATTGTATAAAGGAATACAACAGCCATGTTACAGTTCTGAATGCAATACCCCGTTATCATTCGTCGGCAGGACAGGTACACCCACATGTCGAACCAAATACTACACCTGTCACACACAATCCACGGGTGACATGACTTCAAAATATACATTTCACTACGCATAGCAGTTGCAGTTACACATAACATAACACAATACAGACCATCTCCACGAAGGTAGGGCAAATAGCCAATGCCCAGGTGCAGACTCCAATTATACCCCTGTATCGATGTGTAATTTCCGAATGGAGTAGATGCACAGGTGATATGCACGTAATTACTCACTGAGGAACAGCAATTAGTGGGATGAATCCACATGTTGCAGGTATCGACGTATATAAGGATGACTCTCAGGATATTCAAACCGTATGCTCATACCAAAACAGCATTGTACTACCGAAAACGAAAGGAAATGGAAAAACGATACACGATACACGGAATGACACACCAACAAGGTATGTAGAACACACGATATGTAAGGTTGTGTAACGCATGATCTGTATTAATAAGCTGTACTGTATGTGAATGGTGGTTGTAATTAATTACACTTGTCCGTAATGCAGAAAGTGGTGAAAGGTAGTTATGTAGTGATATCTTGCTGAGCATACCAACGCTTGTAGACACCATGTGTACAGCAGTGGGACATCATGTACACAGCGGAGACACCACAAGGGATGCCACAGGAGGTCATTAAAGAGAACAATGCTATACCACACGCTGTTGCTGGCAGTGGATGTCCAACAAGGAAGCGCCATAGCAGGGGATAGTACATGTATGTATACTGTCACAGCACGCATGTGTATAAGCATATACCGTTGATGTCATATGTAAGGTGTGGGCAACGTGCAAGTATGCCCTGCATTAGGGGATACTATGTGAAATATGTGTAATGTAAAGTTGTCTAGGTAGATATGACAGATATCATACACAGTATCACAGGCATATCATACATAACACAGGTATCGCCTATTGAATGTACAATAACAGGATACATATGGCCTGTAGGTATGGGACAGAGTAGTAGCATGATAGCTAGTCTAAATGGAAGGGACACCAAGTAACCATTCCCAAAGGACTTGTAGTAGCTGCACAGGTGCACAGTGGGCAACAATGCAGTCTGGCAGGTCCACGTGTAAGCACATGGGCAGTGTACACAGTAGTGTCACCTCTCCATGGTAGGGTGCTGTGAACAGCAGAGGCAGGTGTCAACTGCACCACTACACAGTACTGCTGCTGTGGTGGTACCAGGACTACATTTCACTCAAACAGCAAGGGAGGTATCACATGAACAGTGCTACCGTGTGTCCCTGCGGGATGTACACAGGACCTATGTTCCACAGCATGGTGTGTGTTGTGTTCGTGGAAGTAACACAGAAGCCCAGCCCATGCAGTGTGGCATGTGTGCACATATCCAGGTGCATTCCATTCACACTGCCCACCGCAGATGGCATGTGTGAGGAGTATAGTTTTATATATATATATAATATATATATATATATTTGTATTTTTCTCTGCCTACTGTAGTCTTTATGTAACCTGTCCTTTTTGGACATTCTTCTATCTTAGTCATTTGTTACAAAGATGTTTACTTTGTTCTATTGGGCTTTTTTCCTTTGTGTGTGGAGCTTTTCTCCCCGGGCCTCTACTGAAAATGGACATCTATCCAGCTAGACTAGCCCGGTCAAGAAATGTAAAATAAAAATAAAATAAAAATAAAATAAATATGCATCACTAATGTGGAGGACATGGGCTGTGTCAGAGCAGAAGACACCCCTGAGTATGTGGTATGCAGATGTGTACAGATGTGTTGTCCGTATGTCAGCCGCATATGTAAACTGTCTGAGCCCAGTAAACATCGTGGCATGTCAATGTTGTGCCATGTAAAGCTGTAGCTGTTGTTGAAGGCACACCATAAATGTGTTATTGTACCCTTGACTGTGTGTAGATGTGTGTAGTTCACAGGTACAATGGCTACCTATGTACCAGCATCACACACAGTACAGATAGGTGTGGCCTTGCAAAAGGATATCCATGCCACAGTGGAATACAGTAACCACAGGATTGTGTGTGGCATATGTGTGTACTGCAACCATGTACAATGTGATATATATGTATGGGGCCACTATCCATGTGATAGTCAGTGGGTGAATGTTGTTATGCAAAGGTGATGTGCATGCACCATGTGTCATGCATCCTGATGCCATGATACGCATATGAAGTATCCGCCACACTGACACCTGTATGGTTGGTATCGGTATGAGCTGGTGGAGCAATAATGGTACTTGGTATGTAGGTGTGGGAAATCTAGGCATGGACAGTACTCGTGACAGCATGTTCTGTATGTAAGCATATAGTGAACATGAGTGGCCCTATGACTGAGGACTGTGTAATGCAATATGTACCTGACATGTAGTAGGTACTATGGTATGCTGGCACCACTGTGTGTACAGTCCATGAGCCACATAGCACAACATCCTGAGACACAGGGTATGATGTGCAGGTGGATGTGTATGTTGTCAATACCAGAATGTGGAATGTTGCTGAAAGGCAATGTGAGGACAACGTATGATGTGTCGGCCTCCGTACCATCCTCAACTGCCCATGCAACTGTATGACAGGTGGCCAGCATGTGTATGTGCCTTGCTGTGGCATACACAAGCCCAACACGGGTGCTAGGAAAGGACTGGAGGCCATTAATGTGTGTGGGAATCACGTTCCTGAGGATGTGCCCCATTGCCATGCAGAATGGTCCAGTCATGGGTGTATGACTATAGTCCCACTCGTGCAATGCAGTCCCACCCATGTGAAGTGCGATAAATGCCACTGTGCGGCAGTCAGGGTCCACAATGTCTGACAAAAGGCTAGCAGTGAATATAGTGGCCTGGTGCGGAGACATATACCAAACAGGTTGGTGGGACATTACAGCCAGGGACATTGGAAGGTGACATTGGGCCAGTGTCCCAGGACATATTGTGTGCATGTCAGTACTGTGTATGTGACCACAGGGACACTACGATGGCCATGTACGGATTGCGAACCTGTAGTGAGTGAGAGGGTATATTGTCGGTAAGTACGCCATCGCCTGGCACGTTGCCAACATTAGCTCGGTCTGCAATGCTTGGGTGACTATTGTATGTGACATCAGATGTGGATGTTGCCAAAGAATACTGACATACCACCACAATGCCTGAGGCCCCACACCGCAATGTGCGGCAGTCATGTTTAGGTAGCTAGCCTTGGAGTATGTGATGATGGACCTCGGGGACCCACCATGGCTGAAAAGTGATGCACCCCACACATGTGAATTTACACCACTGTGCAACAGCCTGTACATGTGGTTGTACATCATATGTGCATGGAACATGACCACCACAGTGGCGTCTGTGAACTGGTCAGTACCGCCATGTCTCTGTGTGGAATAGCATGATTCCTGCAATTGTGTACATGCTACTGCAGCACACTGTGGTATGTGTCAGCATATGTATGTGCAGTGTCCATCTGCTTGGGTGTCATGATGTTAACAACTGCTGTCAGCAGACGTCCATAGTAGTTGTTGTAGTACACATGTTCCGTGCATGCTGTGATGGGTGTGTTTCCAGGGTGTGGCTAGCAAGGCCGTGTAGCATATGTGTTGAATCCACCAAAGAGGGGATAACCCAGGTGTGTCACACCAGTCACATGGAGGTAGTGTTCATGCTAAGGGTAGTGTAGGTATGGTATGTGCTGTGTATTGTTTCACCCAGCTGAGTGGAGTGCATGACTCAAGCATGTCTAGGTACATGGGTGTCTATCCCAGGGAAGTGTGGGTTACTGTCAGCACACAGCAGTGGTAGCTGTCTGAGGCCCAATGTACACTATAACAACATTGACGGTATGTAACCTGTGGTGTACACTGTAGACTCTGTCGTGTGTTACAATGTGTATAGCGGTCACAAACATGGTTATCTGCAGATGGAGCACCTATGATGCATTGTGTTAAGCAACTATCCAGGATGTGTGCAAAACACTGTGTGATGTGTGAACCCCTCATCTGTGGGTGTTCCGGTCCAGGTATGTGCCTGGAAGGTACGGTCCGTGTACAATCCATAATCGCAGGTGTGCTGCGCAGAGCATGGAGGCAGGTCCCAGTCACCGCAGAGATATGTGAGTGGTGCAATAGTGTGTGTGCCCCGCTTGTGTGCATCACAGTGGAAGATGCAAGCATTGTTCCACATGACCCCATGCCGTGCCTGCCAGTTACAGCCCTGCCGGTGACAGTTATGTGAAACTGCCAGAGAGGCAGTATAGCATGTGATGATGTACATGTGTGCTCTACACCCCAGGCCAATGGCTGCAGGTCATGAGTGCCATAGCATTGTGTTTGACCTGGACTGTCATAGCGGTCAGATACCACATGCCTGTACAATAACAGTAGGAGCATAGGCAACTGTTGCAGTGACACAGTAGGTCAATGTACAATGTCCCTATGTCCAGACCACTGCCGACTGTACACCATGGCTAGACACACACCCAGAGGGCTATAACACCGGTGAGCCATTGCATGTCCCAGTACACGTAGTCTGTGTATTGCCATCACAGGGCAGTCACAATAACATGATGTATGAGAGATATATTGTACCAGGTGATGTGTCATGTGTGCATATGTTGAGTTTCAGAGGTGTTCACCCGTCCGCAACATCTCAGTGCATGATGCCTTGTGTAACATGATGTGTGGAACTGCAGTGTGATTCACAACAGCGTCATCCGTGACTGGTGTGTTGTGAATGGTGTAACCCATGAGTCTGCAGGATATACACTGATGTTGGCTGCCATGCCGGGGGCCACGAGTGGTGCCTACAGTGGTCATACAGACATATTGCATACATTGTTCTTGCAGGAATGTCCATCGTTGTAGATGATGTGTTACTACGTGATGGTCGGTGTGTGTTGTGAATGTTACCCATCCAGACCTGACCATCAGGTGCAGTCATGGTTGTCGACAGCATCACCCCCATCCACAGCTGTCAGCACCCTGTCCCCAGAATAGTACTGTGTGACTAATGTGCAGATCGTAGAACACCTACTACTAGCTGCCTAACAGTGTCATCTAGGAAGGGTATATGATGGCTGGAATACACTGCTCCAATGTATAAATATGATATCCCAATGAATTACAATGATTCCCATCTAGTAAGCCATGGCTGGCATGTAAACCGTGTACAACAATGACTGTGTGACAGACCCTTCCAATGTGGTGCCGTGATGAACATGCACCCGTTAGAACACCAAATGAGGTACATTGCACATAATGATGTACAACTGACAGCTATGGGCACAGCATGGATGCAGAAGCACATCTCCCACAGGCAGTACCGCTGTACGGTGGTAGGGGGGCATTGCACGAGTACATGTGACAGTTGCTGTATTGCCACATGTATGACGTATCTGTCATATAGGGGTAGCACTGGTACGTGACAGTTGGACATGCCTGTACATACGACCATGTCCCACAGGATATGTGTTAAGTGTGTACAACACCTGTCGTACCATCAGCAAGCTGTGAAGTGTATGACTGCCAGTGTACCTGTGTGACATGTTGTGCAATGGGTGCAAAGGTACGCAGTAGCGCATTACATGCTCACATGTCCTGCACAGGTGCATAGCTTGACAATACAATACAAATAGGGTGTTGGATAATAGCAACCCACAAGAGGTGATGAGTACGGGTGGCAATGCACTATCACCTTTCCGGGTAAGGTGTGCATGTCCATGACACATTAGCACCTGAGATGTTAGCAGTACAGCTGTACAGGGCGGCATGTATATTTCATTACAAATACCCTTGCGTGTTCCACCAGTGGCCTGTTGACAGACAGACATCAACACAATGTGCAGCATTGACATGTGCACAGCACATCACCGCTGGCTACAGTAGAACAGGGTTAATGTGTTGACATGTGCACAGAACATCAGCGCCAGCTACAGTCGAACACGGTATGTGTTGAACCCCACCGTCATTGTAGCCCATGCCACAGAGAGACATGTTATGCATCTGTGTATGTACAGCTGGGAATGGACCTGGCCTAGCAGTATAGCTGTGTCAGTGTTGCGAACCACATACTGAATGGGCTGTGTGTGTGAGGTGTGTGTCATAAGTTTATGGTCTGATGGATGATACCAGCATTGCCACCGCTATGTGAACATCCCCGCCCCCATAAATGAATACCTCGGCTGTGTTCAACACCATGGTCACTGTGGAAGGGATGGTGCTGTGCGGTGCACCCGCCAACATGGTGGTGACAGCAGGCACTGGATGTAGACATATGAGGTACCCATGTCAGGTCGGGGTACCATCCATGTGCACTGGATATCACCTTGCGGGCATATACAGCACTGTGTTGAACAATATTACAGCACATAGCACCTGTCAGGGATAATGTTTATGCATGGGTGTGCGATACCAGCATGCACCATACACACCCCCACCATGCAGCATGCTGCCTACCTTGCAGAACAACATTGTCCACACCATGATGATGGACATGCGACATGTCCATATACCCATATAAATGGCATATGGAATGGACAGCCACCATCCCAATACTGGTATTCCACAGGCTGGACACATCCCTGTGCCATATATGTGATATACCCTGCCATACCATGCAACCCTGTCCATCACGGCTGCACGTGCCATCACAGTCATACATGGTGTGATGGCCACATGGCACATGCACTATCAACTGACTGGATCAGTAATGTGGCACTGATGCACCTTGTGGTGTCACAATTGCTGTGTGACAGCGTGTAAAACGTGCGCACACATGCTATGTGTGACCATCCCTGCAAATGTCATATGATTACACATTGTCCCATGTGTACCACATGTGCAATACAGGCGAGCCGTGGCAGGATGTCCAACACCTGCACAGTGCTGAGTAGATGTATAAGGCAAAACACATGCATGTACAGGTGTCCATGTGTATGTGTGCAGTGCCACTGCTGACATCCATAATGGCTGCGTTTGTGATGCTATGTGAACTATACACAGCATCCAGGTGAACAGTAGTACTGTGGACACATCAGGCCAAGTGCAGATTGGTAAGAACACAGGTGCAGGCAGGTACACATGTCCACAGCAAGCTACCATCTACATGGAGTATGTACAGTGTGATGAGTTGACACAGAGATATGATATGATATCCACTGCATAACGGTGTGACAGGTGTGGCAGCAACATGTCAGCTGTGTCAGTGTCATGATGTGTCCCAGAGATTACTGTGCAGATGTCGTACATGTCATAGCAATATATGTTCAGCGGTATGCCAGTACATCAGCGTGAATGTGACCTGTCACCATCATTATGTCTTACAGATAATGCCACGTTCACGACTCCCAGCCTTCAGCCGCCAGAAGGATGAAGTAATCATACCATTGCTCCATGACAACTATGACGTGCTGTTCAGCCATGCGCCACAGCAAGCGCAGCAGCGGGATGACCTGTGGCAGGATATACGCAAGAGGGTGAATGATGTGGGTGGCAACAACCGCACCTACCAGCAGGTACGCCGACACTGCACGGACCTCATACGGCATGCGAAACAGCATGCCAATGCAATCGCCAGAGAACAAGGTGGAACAGGTGGTGGGCCACCAACCCAGCCCCCACTCACACACACAGAGGAGCTACTGGCCAGTCTGGGGACACCCAGGGAACAGCATGCAGAAACACTAGCCGCCATCGTGAAGGTGGGTGTCTCCCAACCAATGAGCCTGGAGCTGCCTGGTAAGTCAGTCCTGCATATGAGTATGATATCCACTGTAGTTGCAGGTGTCAGTGTACATCATGTAAAGTAACAACACATGCCAGGTATATGGGCACACAAGCCGCATACTACAGTATGCTACGTTGTGTATGCAGACGTGTGCATATCATATGCTATCACACAGGTACATGATGTCACATGCACAGTGCGAACTGTGGCTGTCATACAGTCATGGATAATGTTTATACTGTTGTGTCGCCCCTAAACAGGTACCTCTGGCGTGTCGCACAGACATGGGTCCGTCGCAGGTGAGACTGTTGTCAGTATCAGGCATGTTACAGTGTAGAGTTATTTGCCATGTGGCCAGGTATAACATGCACACCTGGGTTTAGTTCCAGTCACGTTATACAGGTTGCACCACCAGACACACACATGCCACCCGTGTGCAGTAGATACAACCGTTATTATACACCGGCATGAAACCACAGTACCTGTCAATGTGATATGTGTGGTCAGCTATGCATACCACGGTGAAGGTGTTCTACAATGGATGCATATGTAGTATGCATTGGAACAACATGTGGTACGCACACAGTACCACACAGTGAGCAGTGATCTGGGCAGCACACAGGTATCACCAATGTGACATATGCCCCTACATTGTGTGCACACATTGTGACATGCCACCCGACATGTCCCAAGCTTGTGGTGTTCTGTCTGCAATATTGTCACACCATCACATGACCTACACCCGACATAACAAACATCCACACTGTTGTCTGCATAGCCCTGTGGATTGTGACACCTCTGACATGTATGGGTGTATGTCACATGGGACACCACAGACATGTGTACAAGATGCCCATCACACACAATTGTCCAAGTCCCGTTCACACATGGCCATGGGTGATAGCCACAGGCATGTTGCCACACAGTACGCCTGATGTGGATAGACCCCGTTGCACATTGTCCACACATAGTGCAATCATAGCCGTAGTGGACCACCTGTACTTTTGATGTGTTACACCGGACAACCGGAATGCCTATCTGCAGCCACCGGAGGTGTCACCGATGTCTACCATATACGTGCTGTGGAACAGCATGACTGTGTTGCAGTCATGGCAATGCAATGCGTCCATGTTATGCATTGCACAGCAACATACATGCGTCATGTTGCCATGCAGTGGCACAGTGCCAGTACTCCACACTGTATAGCTATGTACACGGCTCACACTAACCACTCCTGCACATACATATGTGCTAAACATGCATTCTATCTGTAGGCTGTACACACAACACTGCACTGAGGAGCCCATTATGATGCAGTGCATGTGGTGAGACACCATTGTGTCACACATGTATACATGTCACTGCACATGTCAGTGGATTACATGTCAAGGTAATGTCAGCCATGTGTACTGTTAACCTGTTTGTGGCCACATGGTGTATCACGGTGATGCATGCAAACTACCATGATTGTGTGTACTGCATGCCTACTGATATGACACCTGCTTGATGTAGTGTGCACCCCAGGGTTGTATGCATACTAACACTATTAATGTCTGAGCTGCATTCCCTGTGCTGTAGTGCAGGAATGTTGCATGCCATCTGAAATATCACATGCATGGTGTGTCTGTGTGTGTGTGTGTCTGTCTGTGTGTCTGTCTGTGTGTGTGTCTGTGGGTGTGTGTCTGTGGGTGTGTGTCTGTGTGTGTGTGTCTGTGTGTGTGTCAGTGTGTAATGTACCTTACAGTATGTCTTTGCATTCACAGGTGGTGTAGGTGCATTACCCTCCTGCGGTCCATCTGATGTTAGTGTCCCCACAGATACTAGCGGTGATGACCATATGCATGAGGTACAGGCAGGGTTGTCAGGGGCAGAATCTGTGCCATTGGTTACCATCCCAACTATGTCCCCCTCATCCCCGCACACGGTTCTGATGCCAACACATACCACATCACCGTTGCCCATAGAGGAAGGACAGTCAGCGTCTGTTGGCATTGAACAGGAATGTGTGGTGGCTACAGAAGGTGTGACTACACACCGTGTTGCCAGTGTAATGACTGGTGATGTGCCACACAGGCATGTGGCTGGTGCTGCTCCTAGGAGGACCTCTGGCAGACATGCACCTGCAGTACAGGGCGCAGCAGCTGGTATCACCAGATGTATGTTCCAGACTGTAATGGTGGCACAGGCACGTGCAGAATGGCAGAACCAAGAAGGGCAGAGGCTGCAGATGACAACATCCAGTCATTGGCGAATGCTCAACAGCAGATTGCTAATGTACTGGATAGGCGATTAGGTGAAATGGTTGGAATCCTCAACCGAGGCATGGCAATCCGCGAGCGTGAGCTGTCTGTGCTGGAACACCTGGTAGGGGTGAGGCGTAGGACATGTGGGCGTAGGCCAGCAACACCACCTAGTGGAGGTCGACGTGTGCGTGCCACCTCTCATGCCCACTCCCATAGTGCCGGTAGCAGTAGCAGTGCAGCTGGTGCTGCACTGTCCACACCAGGACACAGCAGGCCACGTGGACATGGCCCTGGCTGGTCCCATCGTGGACACGGTTCCAGTGGACATGTATCATCGGACAGTAGCCACTCTATACCTCCACCTGGTAGTGCCCGTGCAACCCCAGGCAGGCACAGGTCACGTGGCCTCGGACGGACACAGTGAGCTGTACAACCTGCACTGTACAGTCTGGGGCTGTCAATTATACCCCGTGTAGGCATCACATATGGCTGAACTGTGTACACACATACCCACACACAGCAGACACAACTCTAGGGCTCCACCACATCCACATGCATTCTGCACAGACATGCCCAGTAAACTCACCGGCCCTTACACACACACATGATGTTATACATTGGTGCAGCCTATGCCCCTGGCTAACATATCACCCTGTGCATATGATGAAGCCTCTGCCGCATCCCTGTCATCCACACCATCGGTGCAGGGTTATGCAAATATATTCTGATGCAGAGGGTGGACAGGATAGTGAGAGGTGTATGTGATACCTGTGTATGCATAGCATGGGATGTGTATGTTGCAGTGGTTGTGTATGAAAACTGACAGATGCGTATGTGACGTGGGTTGTGTACTGACAACATGCAGCAGACATACCATGTTGTGCAGGTGCAGCATGCATTGTGATGTGTTCACGGTATGTGACGGTTACATGTGTAGCACCATGTTGGTTCTGATAACCTGAATCCCTCCTATGGTGTACTCGCATGTGCCTACAAGGAGCACTGTTATCGGTCCCCCACGTGTAGCTGTGGACTACCCACAGGCACATCTGGCAATAGCAGCATACTACATGTACCCGCAACCTGCCTGGACACCTACATGACACACAAGTCCGCACATATACTGCACCTGATGCATGTGGTCGGTGCCACAGGCTACAGTGGACAGAGACGTCACATACATAGCAGGACACACTACAGGTATGGTGACATGGTGCAGGTGTCGTACACAGCGTGCTGGCCACCGACTTCACGTGTCACCTGTCAGCTGTGGGGCATGCTGTGCAGCAGTCGGACCCTGAAACAGTACAGGAATATGGTCGCAATCGCGGGGTGTACACCACTATGATGCACACCCCATAGTGTGCAGATGGGGACACCTGACTGTGTGGTCAGCACCCTCACAATACTATGCACCCACACACCGTGTCACAGGGGGCAGACTTGCACAGGTGGCCAGTATGGCTCACACCTATGGCATCGACAGGGTTGTGCAATGCAGCACCAGTACGGGATGGTCACCCTGTGTGGTTAGTGTCCGTTCACAACAGTATATTTGCATACACCCTCACACCAAGCAGCAGACATACAAACATGTTGACACACGCACATTGTGGTGACCACACATGTATACATGGAGAGACAATGTGTTGCATGTACTGCACCATCCAAATCCATGCACCCCACACTGAGGTATGTACAGATCTCTACTATGGTGTACAGGGATGTGTAGCATGTGGGACATATTCCCCCCGATGTGTGGCATACATGGGCACACATTCATGCACACATGTCAGTGCTGGGAATACTACACCCACCATATGATACGTGTGCAGGCATGCAGCGGTATGTAGTGCATTATGTGTACCAACACTGTATCCGGCAGATGTGCCGATATATGCACTTGGTAGGTGGTAGGTGTTACAGTTGCCATGTAACATACAGGCGATGACACCTGACCGCTGGGTATGCATTATGTCAGCACTGTCATGTAACAGCGACATAGCATACTGTATGCACATGGCAGGGTAAGATGGTGTGTGACACACCTGTGAGCCACCACCTGCACACATGCATGTAGACAGGTGTTTAAACACATGATGTGCATGCATACCTCCATACGTGCTGTTTCTATGCCACCATATAACGGCCCCTATGATGGGTACGCATGTGGTAGGGTGTTGCAACTATGTTATGGACATCGGCCACTGCTCATGCATGGCTGCTCCGTGCACAGTACATGTGTCACATGTGTCTCCTGTTGCCATGTGTGTATGCATTGATATGTTTTGACATGTGTGTTGACATACATGAAACATGGACTGTGGTATGGTATCACAGCTGTCACAGGCAAACAATACAAGGGTATGTGTCCCAGTCAACACCGCTACACCCTGTAGTGGGAGCATTCCACAGACATGGGTCCACCTTCCATTCGTGTGTAGCACGCAGCCAGTGTTATGCATGTGGTACATCACAGGCTTTGTATGTGTCATGTGTGCAGTCCATGCACACATCCAGTCACATGTATGACATATCCGGATGTTGGTTCACTCTGGTACAGCAGCAGTCGTGTGTCACAGCTGTGTCAGGGCCGTGGTATGTGTGGAGCTGACCTGTCCATGTATACAGATATGGGTGGACTACATCACACATGTTGGATCATTGTTAGGACATGTGTACTCTGCACAACTGGTGTACACTGCTATACAGACCTATGGACATATGTCACATGCTGTTGTTGGACCGTGAGGCTTACTGCTGCACCGATGACATGGTGCTGGCATGGCAGCTACAGTGTTCACTGCAGTGTGTACATGTTTGACCTGCACCCGTGATGCCTGTGATGTCATCTGTGTGTGTACGAGTAACTGCATGTGTGACCACCCTGTGCGCGTGGACAGGTTTACCTTACTGTGACCTGCAGTGTGTACACTCCGTCTGCATGCTGGATGGCGCATAGCAAATGCTAAGTGTGTGAGCATGCCCAGTAAGCAGTTGTGTAGATGGACACAGAGTACAGTGCACACTGCGCCCTTCTGTGCGTATACCCCGTGTGCATGTATGTTTCCCCTTTGCAACCGCTAAGTGTGTGAGCATGCCCGGTTTGCTGTTGTGTAGGTGGACACACAGTACGTTCCACACTCTGCCCTTTCCTGATTACACTCCATGTGTATGCATGTTTGCACTTTGCAAATGCTAAGTGTGTGAGCATGCCCAGTAAGCAGTTGTGTAGATGGACACACAGTACAGTGCACACTGCGCCCTTCTGTGAGTATACCCCGTGTGCATGTATGTTTCCCCTTTGCAACCGCTAAGTGTGTGGGCATGCCAGGTTTGCTGTTGTGTAGATGGACACACAGTACGTTCCACACTCTGCCCTTTCATGATTACACTCCATGTGTATGCATGTTTGCACTTTGCAAATGCTAAGTGTGTGAGCATGCCCAGTACGCCATGCATGGACACACAGTACATTCGGCACCGACGTCTGATACTAGGCATGTAGCCATGCCCAATGACATCCTGCATAGCCATGGTGGCCGTCCATGCGAATTATATGTAGTTGCTATGCCACAATGGATGCCTACATCATACACACTGGTTGCTCTCTCAAAGGGTGTACTGTCTGCGGTGCATCCCGTATCCATTTTGTGCTGTACTGCTCCGTAGATGGGTAGTATTCCCGAGTGCAGCACTGCCGTGTTACTGTACGTCCACCTTGGGATAGTAACATGCTGTGTGACTGCTCACTCTGTATTCATTCCCTATCGGCATCCTTGCCTTTGCAGATGATATCAATAACCTAGGAGTATGCCTCTTGACAGTGCTGTGCTCAGTAATCTCGGTAGCACGTTCTGTAAATGCATCATGCTGTAGTGTGTTCATGTAGTTAGGTGTAGGTTCAACTCCCAGCCCTTTCCAGTGTGTGTGTGTGTGTGTGTGTTTCCAGCTGCTTCTGGGGACAGTAATGCTTTTAGATGCTTCACAGCACATACATTTGCTATCAGCATCTATTCCTTTGCGGATGATGTCACCCACCTAGAGGTATGCCTCTGACAGGGCTGTGCTCAATAATCTCAGTAGCGCGTTCTGTAAATGCATCCTGCTGTAGTGTGTTCATGTAGTTAGGTGTATGTTCAACTCCCAGCCCTTCCCAGTGTGTGTGTGTGTGTGTGTGTGTGCATGTGTGTGTTTCCAGCCGCCTCTGGGGACAGTAATGCTTTTAGATGCTTCACAACACATACATTTGCTATCAGCGTCTATTCCTTTGCGGATGATGTCACCCACCTAGAAGTATGCCCCTGACAGTGCTGTGCTCAGTAATCTCGGTAGCGTGTTCTGTAAATGCATCCTGCTGTAGTGTGTTCATGTAGTTAGGTGTAGGTTCAACTCCCAGCCCTTCCCACTGTGTGTGTGTGTGTGTGTGTGTGTGTGTGTGTGTGTGTGTGTGTGTGTGTGTGTGTGTGTGTGTGTGTGTGTGTTTCCAGCTGCCTCTGGGGACAGTAATGCTTTTAGATGCTTCACAACACATACATTTGCTATCAGCGTCTATTCCTTTGCGGATGATGTCACCCACCTAGAGGTATGCCTCTGACAGTGCTGTGCTCAGTAATCTCAGTAGCGCGTTCTGTAAATGCATCTTGCTGTAGTGTGTTCATGTAGTTAGTTGTAGGTTCAACTCCCAGCCCTTCCCACTGTGTGTGTGTGTGTGTGTGTGTGTGTGTGTGTGTGTGTGTGTGTGTGTGTGTGTGTGTGTGTGTGTGTGTGTGTGTGTGTGATGCTTCACAACACATACATTTGCTATCAGCATCTATTCCTTTTGGATGGATGATGTCACCCACCTAGAGGTATGCCTCTGACAGTGCTGTGCTCAGTAACCTTGGTAGCGCATTCTGTAAATGCATCCTGCTGTAGTGTGTTCATGTAGTTAGGTGTAGGTTCAACTCCCAGCCCTTCCCACTGTGTGTGTGTGTGTGTGTGTGTGTGTGTGTGTGTGTGTGTGTGTGTGTGTGTGTGTGTGTGTGTGTGTGTGTGTGTGTGTGTGTGTGTGTGTTTCCAGCCACCTCTGGGGACAGTAATGCTTTTAGATGCTTCACAACACATACATTTGCTATCAGCGTCTATTCCTTTGCGGATGATGTCACCCACCTAGAAGTATGCCCCTGACAGTGCTGTGCTCAGTAATCTCGGTAGCGCGTTCTGTAAATGCATCCTGCTGTAGTGTGTTCATGTAGTTAGGTGTAGGTTCAGCTCCCAGCCCTTCCCACTGTGTGTGTGTGTGTGTGTGTGTGTGTGTGTGTGTGTTTCCAGCCGCCTCTGGGGACAGTAATGCTTTTAGATGCTTCACAACACATACATTTGCTATCAGCGTCTATTCCTTTGCGGATGATGTCACCCACCTAGAAGTATGCCCCTGACAGTGCTGTGCTCAGTAATCTCGGTAGCGCATTCTGTAAATGCATCCTGCTGTAGTGTGTTCATGTAGTTAGGTGTAGGTTCAACTCCCAGCCCTGCCCACTGTGTGTGTGTGTGTTTCCAGCCGCCTCTGGGGACAGTAATGCTTTTAGACGCTTCACAACACATACATCTGCTATCAGCATCTATTCCTTTGCGGATGATGTCACCCACATAGAAGTATGCCTCTGACAATGCTGTGCTTAGTAGTCTCGGTAGCGCATTCTGTAAATGCATCTTGCTGTGGTGTGTTCATGTAGGTAGGTGTAGGTTCAACTCCTGGCCCTTCCAAGTGTGTGTGTGTTTCCAGCCACCTCTGGAGACAGTGATGCTTTTAGACGCCTCACAGCACATACATTTGCTATCAGCGTCTATTCCTTTGCGGATGATGTCACCCACCTAGACGTATGCCTTTGACAGTGCTGTGTTCAGTACTCCGAGTAGCGCGTTCTGTCATTGTGTCATTCTGTCGTGCGATAGGGTAGGTAGGTGTAAGGTCAATTCCCATGCCTGCCAGATGTGTGTGTGTGTGTGTGTCTATGCTCCCAGCTGCATGGGTTCATAGGTTATGGTTTTAGACGCTTCACAACACACATATATCCTGCTGACATCTCTGTGTTTGCGGATGTTGAGACGCAGCTAGTGGACTGCCTGTGTGTCTGCTGTGGTTAGCGACCTCCGTAGCGTGTTCTCTATGTGTGTTCTGCTGTGGTGTGATAGGGTAGTGATGTGTAGGTTCCACTACCGGCCTTGCCACATGTGTCTGTCTGTATCTCTCTCGATGTATATACATATACATATTTTATGCCCATGGCGCTGCTCTTGCATGGACAGCTGTCAGTCCCATGTATCGCATATGTGCACAGCTTACACATGGCAATGTGGTACAATGCAGATCCAAATGTCCATGCAACGTCTGTGTTCCGGGAGGTGTTACACGCCCTACAGACATCTGCTGTATATCTTGGCAGACAGCTATCCTTGCTGTACTGTCACTGTACTCGTACACGCCATAGACTTAGTGTATCATTCCCTGTTTATGGTGTGTGTATGTCTATCTGAGCTGTGTGCATGGTCGTGTGTATGTCCCACTATAATCATCTGTGCAGGTGTCGCCAACATAGGTAATCCATGTAGACTGCTGTTTAATGTGCATTTCAGCACATACCTGTGGACAGTACTGCCCCTCCTACTGCGGCACATTTCATCGTCTTGCAGTGGATAATAATGTTTCCACATACATGTATCTGTGTCTGTTCATAACACTCCACCTCAAGGAGCGTATATCTGGACAAGGCCTTATGTGATAGTGGGACACTCAGGGCCAGTCATGACATGTTGCTCTTAGAAACATTAATAGTGGGCACAGTGATATGTTATGCATGCGTATGGCATTTCTGTCTGATTTGGTGTCTTCATCGCATGTTTGTCATTGTTTCCTGTCGTCAGTTATCATGAGGGTGCCGGACTGTTACTGTTACGTGGAACACAGCAAACATATGAGGCATACTTCTACACAGTCTGTGTACATCTGTGCAGTTGCAGAGTATGTGTCTGATACAACATACCTACTGTCTGACTACAATACACAAACAGTGTATGGCGGCATGACAGACCGCATGACATTACTTTGTATTTGCACGACACACCCACGCAGACAGTTGTACTCCTCACACAGGTCTAGATCTGCTTATCCACACTAATTGTTCTTTCATGTACCATATGTGTGCGTCATATTTGCGCTTTCCGTCAGTGGCGGGGCTCACGTACGACTATGGGGGCCTGGTAATTGTTATGTTGACACGTCATGACACCCTGGGGGACACTTACCTTTGTGTCTGGTTACCTTCCACATTGACCTTCGCGGGGCATACGTTGTCATTCACGTCTTCCGGGGTATGACTTATACATGTTTGCACATTTGTCCTGCTGTCTTTCTTCTCACCTGTCCGCCTAGTATCACCGGTTCAGTACATGTATTTTGGACAGGTTACCTCCTTCATACCCTTGACCTGGTGTCATTATGTGTACACGCCCTGACGTTCGGCCTTTGCCCTTGTTACATTTCACATAGTGATGTGCCTTCCTAGCTGATTGCTGCCTAGGCATTACGGACTGTGCGGTAGGTGATGGTGACCGCTATTTCCATTGCATGATTGGTGACACCCATAACATCCGTATTCATGGCTACACCAGTATTCGCACAACGGTCTGACTTTGTCTAGGGTATTTATAATATAGTCCCTATCTGTATTTCCTGTACTATGCCTTACTGCAGCTGTGTTATTCTGACAGTTTTCCAGTTATGGGTACCATCTTGGTCGTACGCATGTCCATCCATGGGAATCACCTACAGGACACTGATATAGGGCTGTACATATTTCCAACCTGCTTTCCGCATTATCCGGTGGATGCTTTGCACCATTAGTGGGGATAAAGGCATGTGCTATACCCACATCCCTCACACGGGGTGGGCCTACGGATTATCCGCCAAACAACACCTAGGCCCATTTCTGCATACCCAGGTTCCCATGCCTGCAACCCTCTACGGTACACATTACACATGGTTAATGTGTGCGGTACTGGGATGTGGACGCACTTATATGCACTCCCCACTCTAGGGATATCTGTCCATATGTCCTGCATTTCAAGGACACATGTGTCATCACCCTTGAACCTGCTTTTAGTGCATGTATAGCTGATTCGTATTTGCGGGTGTCACTTCTTTTGCGTCGATCGTAGCAGGTGCTGCAAATGGATACATTTTTGGAGTCCTACAATGGACACCAGTGTGCATGTTTATGTGCATTCACGTTGGCCGGTTGCTGTGACCACTACACGTTTGGTGTTCTGTCTCATTTATATGCATACCCATGGTACATAGCTACATTAACATATCCCCCCCCCGCACTCACTTACGTCACAGGCATCCATTCTCCTGCTGGGAAAAGAGTGGTACTACATGTTACACATTCCCTATTCCCTAATGCTCTTGACCCAGGATTCATATGGCATAACTGCAGGGATATTCAGATCACAGAGGCTTATAGCCCCAACGCATACAGGTCTTTGATTGTCAGGGTGTTCCTGTGGTGCTCTGGGTTTGGTCTTGTCCGCCTAGTGTACAGAACTGCCCTGACTGTGTACGAATGTCAGACGAGGCACATGGGCATTGTTTGTCCATGTTCATTATACCATAACCCCCACCATTATTCCAAACCGTGCACACTGATTGGGCAACGTGCCCGTTGTAAATCGAGTTATAGTAATGGAAAACGTCCGGTCGACCGGACCTATTTCCATTAGTATACCTCGGTATTTAAAACCTGTCTTGCTAGGTTATTACTTTGAGGCAGTCTCGCTATGCTATACACATTTAACATAGTGAGACAGGTTGTAAAACAAAGCGACGGGGACAGCAAGCTCTCCGTTGCTTTTTTGCAGTGTTTTGCTATGTTAACTGGGTTTAACATAGCAAGACAGTTTCAACATTAGCAACGGACATCTCGCACAGTACATCAGCACCGCCGCAGATGCCAGACTTCTGTGGATGGGCAGCAGACAGGCATTCTACTATGCCATTATGTAAGGGAATTAATAGTTTATTTTCTTACATGATGTCATGGTATAATAGCAATAACCCACTTCTGGGTGTATGTAATGCTGTATTTACCCATGGTTGCCTTTGTTTGGTCCCTCTGGCTTCGCCCTCGGGACCGCACCATGCCAACCATGGGTATATCCAGCATTACCCACACCCAGGCATGGGTTATTGCTATAATATTCAATCCGTGTTTACAGACACGGGTGTTTGGACAACCGACAATAGCTTATGCTGTTGGCATACAATCATGTGGGTGGTGCCGGTTATCATACATATTCCATGTTGTGCGTTGTTCCCATTCACAATTGTCTATCCCCTGTCATCATGCATACGTGTATATTTATGTAGCACATGAGTGAACTATGTATTACCTGCAGGTATGCTGTGTTACAGTGAACATATGTGATGGTTGGCTACAGTGTATATGTGTACGTACCTCTGTGATACTGGGGACTACCACACATCCTTCGCAGCATTTCATGCGTATGTACATACTATTACTCGGTGGCCTGTTGAAGGTTGTGTGAGCACCGCTTACATGTGTCCCTATTTGTGCACGCATCATGTTGGTCTTTGTCCAGCTTTTGTTGCTGTCATAGTTTGGACGGTGGTGTTGGTGTGTCATTGGGTTGTATTTCTACTGCCGATACTTCAGTGGGGGGTGGGGTTGGCACTTGTTCCTCTTTGCACAGGAGGCCCCATTATGGACATTTGTGTCCTGCGTGGACACTTGACACGTGCAATATGTCCTGTGATATTAACACAGTAGTGTATTTCTTACCTTCATTACTACTTGCATGTTACAGGCATTTTGTATCTGGTACACATGACTATTATATTGGATAGCTTAAGCTATTCACATGCTATGCAATAACCATTCATTCTGGCATATACGTGTTATTCTATCCTTTGCATTGGCCGTGGGTGTTTTACCATACAGATCCACACATCTACGAGTGATGTTCCACCTTGACAATCTGTGCATGTGGCAACCCTGCTGGGGTGGCCTGCTTGGTGGATGGCTGTTCCGCCCTGTGTATTGTGTTTGGCATGTCTGCATAGCTACTCATCAGTACCGTGGCTGCACATACTGCTTTGTCCAGATGTGTACAGTTATGGACACCGTGGCGTGTGAACACCTATGGGGTTTCGACAGGTCAGTAACCACACGCGGGATGTACATATTCTGCCGGCACATTCACATGCAGCCATTTGGATTTCAATACCTGGGATGGGATGTTGACATATGTGGGGTACATATTTGCAAGCCTGTCACTGCCTAGCACAATACTTCCTACTACATATGGGGTATACCCGCTCTGTGTAGGTGTGCAGCTGCGCATGGCTGCTAGCTGGATTGGGTGGACATTCGGACATGGGTGCGGGTTACGTGCTATGACGGGGTTGTTGTGTATTACATTTGCATGCATGGGTTCTGCTTCTGGATATTCCGATTCGGCATATGCCATTCTATGTGTATGTGACAGTTACGTTGCTGTGTATGGCACATTTTACTATACATATGTTTGTGTGTGTTTGGGATATCTGGTTTCATTATGGTTGTTATATGGCCACAACTGCCCGGCTGTGTACTATCACTACCACTGTGGGACTGCTGGTGACCATGCCCATGGGGCTGGTCGTGTATATTTGCGGCGCGCTGACATGATGCAGTACACCTCCACTGGGTATGACTGCTGACAGTGCAATACGTAATGGACACAGTATTCTGAGTATCATGTGTTCCATGAACGGGAACATTTTGTATGTCGTGCATTTATGTTTTGGTTCTCCATTTTGTGTGGACGGGTACTATGCAGCATACTTTGCATACGTTTCATTATCCACGGACACTGGTAGGTGCGGTTACTATTGCAGGCGGCCTGTAAGACTCAGCACATTAGGTTGCTCATCACCTGCCGACTTGGCCACGCCTCCGAGCTCAACCTAGTTAGGCTCCCTGGACTCGCGCACATGCCCTATGCACGTGGTTGTGGTTGCAGCGCACACTCATTACTATGCATGTGGCGCTGCTACGCCATTTGTACGCTGCACGGCCGGCGCGAGCCTTACACCGGCCTTGCGCCAAGCTTCATGAATCCGGGGGATAATTTAAAATTGAAAAATGTCTTGAACAGGGTCCATTTAGATCTCATATCCCCAGCCTCCCAGATATATAAGAGAAGCTCTTCTTAACTTCTTCTTAAGTTAAATAGTCATAAACATTCTCATTTTATGCCTAATCCTGAGCTCAGAGTTGCTCTGGCTTACCTATTTTTGTAGTAAATTTAATTATGCCATTGTCAAATGGACTGATTTTGTTTTCCTTGAACTTATTCAAAATTCTATTTTCACTTATTTTATGAAAGGACCATATTTAAAACTTGCTGACTTGTGACACTGGTGAAACCATTATTAATATACTTATATGTGAGCCTTTTATGAAATTCTGATAATTCTTCATTTGGTTCCATATCAGGACCCCAACTCATTATGTGACTCATTGTTTTTACAAACTTCTTTAAGACTAATTTTCTTTGATATGCAAATGTTATACTCATCCTGTGTGAAAGAAGGTCATTTGTCATTTGGCGTCAACAGAATGGATTGGTTTACTTATTGATTCACTTTTCTGAATCTGTTTGCTAAATGATGACATTATTAGAGTATGCTTTTTGGACTGGCTGTAATGTGGCACTCATTTTGCAATGTTTGTTAAGCACATTCTATGGCACCTAATTTAGTTTAATTAGATAAGACATATTTGTGATCTTTGATTGGAAGTTTGCTCACCAAAATTTGCTGGATTGCTATTATGCAAATGTTTACACATATTTGTGTCGTCTATCAGTGTTAATTTAAAATATAATATTGTTTTATTGCTCCCTTTGTAGTCTAACCTCTGTTAAATGGTATTTATATTTGTCTTGAGTATATTTTTTGGTGTTTGTGTAGCAGCAATTATTATTTTAGCACCACTGCTGTTGATACCATCTAGTCTTACAATTATAATATTCACCACAGTTTTTAAGCATTTTTACTGTTTTTGTAATAATTTTATTGGCCTAGTGAGGATTGATTTTGGTGAATTACTGTATATTCTTATAGTTATTATTGGGATATAATTTATAATTTTACATTTTTTAAGTGATAGTTTGATTCAAAGTGCTTTTAAAATAAGAACAATAATAAACTTGAAATCTATACAATTGTGGGCAGCAAAAAGTCTTTCTGTGATTCTATAAACAGTGAAAGAAAGAATTCTTCCAGTACTTGATCCATATTTTATACAATGATTTATGGATGATCCAAGATTTCTAGTTACCATCTTTAGTGATACATGCAGTTCTTTACAGCCTATTTGTGAAACAGTTTTACTGTCTGTCCTTGAGTTTAACAGTTCCAGTTCTCTGACTATTAGTAGTTCCATAGCTCTTCATACTCTGGGGATTATGAAAATTACCAATAATAAGGATCTAAATGGTTATCTGAGTTTTTTTCTCTGCAAAAGAAATAATCACTTGTTTATCCTTTATGTGCCAAGGAACCTATGTTGCTATGCAGAGCCGGATCATGGTCAAATGGGCCCCTAGGCAACGTAATAGATTGGGCCCCCCAGAACAGCCCCTCCTGCAATATCAGCACTCCATCTACATGGTGTGGAAGTAGAGCAACAGTAAACTTCTTTTCCCTTGAAACTCACAATTCCATGCAAATGCACTGAAACTCATGATCCCTTAAAAAAACACTGAAACTCATAATTCCTTGAAAATGTACTGTAAACTCAAACCCACAATTTCTTTAGCAGTCTGGTAGTTGGTGTGGAGAATTCAGTCTCTTGTCTCCTGTAACAAAGATACTGGGTCAAGCCTGATCAAGTTAATTGACTAACCAGCCCTCCCCCCTGACTAGGGCATTACATACCAAACCTTACCTCTCAACCTCTTAGTGCAAGAAATCTGAACATAGTCTAAAATAATGGAGATACAATGTCCCAAAAATAGGGACAGATTTTCAATATTGCTCTTTTTAACTTAGAAAGTTGCTAGTATAACAGGATTTGTGTTAGCATGCATTTTCTGAAGAGCATGAAGTCTGAAACTCATATATATGTCATTAGTTAGTGACTTCAATTCTCCAAAAAGAACATAAATTGTATGAGAAACAGACCAAAACTATGAGGCTAAATCTGGGCAGTTGAGAGGTATGTTAAACATACAAACACACAAAACTACCTTCTCCCTGCTCTCACACAGGAACACACACACACACACACACACACACACACACACACACACACATACACACACACACACTCACACACTCCTTCTCTGTTATACAGCAACCCACACACTTTATTTCTCATATGAACAGAATGGCAAGTTTAAATTACATGCACACACACACACACACACGCGCGCGCGCGCACACACTTTTCTGAAAAAACGGAATGGCTAGTTTAAATTACATACATGTACATACACATGCATACATACACACACACTTTCCCTCTCACACACTAATGAACGGAATGGCTAGTTTAAATTGCACACATACACACACACACACACACACACACACACACACACACACACACACACACACACACACACACACACGCGCGCGCGCGCGCACACACTTTTCTGAAAAAATGGAATGGCTAGTTTAAATTACATACATGTACATACACATGCATACATACACACACACACACTTTCCCTCTCACACACTAATGAATGGAATGGCTAGTTTAAATTGTACACATACACACACACTTACTACTTACTTACTCTTTCAATGGAATGGCTAGGTTAAATTTCACATGCAAGTGTGGAATGTGTTTACATCCACTGTGACGTGCAAGCGTACATGCGTGTGATGCATGCATAGTCATCCTTAAAGGAGAAGACACCTCCGCTGTGGTGTTAAGAAGTATTTTTTTATATATTATTAATTAACTAAAAAGTTAATGTTGAAGCCTCCTGGCATTTTTGCTGTTTTTGTAATAATATTTATTGGTCTAGTAAGGATTGTTTCTAGTGAATTACTAAATATTCTTATTGTTATTATTGGGCTATCATTTAACGACATTGTTACTGTAAATTTCAAACTAAATGTGAATAAAATGTACAATGCTTATAACTTGTTAGACTCATTTTCTCTTCTTTTGTGCCTCTTAATCAAACATTAACCAATTAGATTGTTTAAAATATTGGTATCATCTAATATTAGAGTATAACTTATTATTCTGTTCATATTTTATAAATGATATTATTAATTATATTATTAAGAAGGAATCTTTTTTTAAATATTTTCAATTATCTGTTTTTTATGATTTTCCCCAAAAACAAAATATAAAGCCAGCTATTATTATATTAATAGCACTAAAACTACAGAATTTTTAGAGGTAATTTCATTTTGGCCTTTAGTGCATATTGTAATGATCAGTTTATGACTCTAAAGAACTTGGATTATAGTATATCAGTTGAAATGAATAAGAATATTGATTTCTAATTTAAAGTCTCAAAGAATATAACATCAGGAGGTATAACTATTCCACTCAGTGTATTCATAGAATTTGAAAAAGACTTCCAGAATCAGTCAGAAGAACTGATTATTTTTAGATTTGTATAAGAGGTCACAAAATGTCTAGACCTGAAAGAAAAAGCATATACCTAATTATAGATTACAATGGATCACATCTTTAGCCAATCAATGACTAGGCCTCACCATGGAAAATAAATGTTCCTAAGTCCTTGAAAACTGAGATACAGTTATGCTATGAAGCAATACAGCAATCCATTCCATTAAATTTCTGCATTCAGACAAGCAATATAGCAATAACCCACGCCTGGGTATGGGTAATGCTGGATTTACCCACGGTTGGCGTGATTTGGTCCCGAGGGCGAAGCCCAAGGGACCAAACAAAGACAACCGTGAGTAAATCCAGCATTACCCACACCCAGAAGTGGGTTATTGCTATTATACCATGGTGTTAGTTTGTTTTGTATTATGTTTGTATTGTTGTTATTTATGTTTTTGTTTGCTTTTTTTGTATTCTTCCACTTTTTGTGAGATAAAATAGTCCACACTTTCAGTTTGTGTTGTTTATTTCTGTTTTAATTTAAATACATGTTATTTTTTAGTTTTTCAGGAAATGTTAGGAAAGGGCTAGGTATTGCTTGGTATAATATAGTTTAAGCAGTGTAGAAGTTTATAACGTGTAGTTATGTTTTAGTAGTTATAGGTATGTTGAAATGAGGTGTAGTTTTAATTTGTATTAATTTTTTTAAAATATGTACTTTTACTATTTGGTCACTAGATGGTGGTGTTGTATGCGCTTTTATTAGATGTATGCTGATGTGGACGTTCGGTATGGTGTGTGTTTTTGACTTTGCGAGGGATGTGTGGTGTGTTTTTTGTATGTACATTTTTGGAGTTGTCTGTGTATAGGTATTGTAGGGAATATAGGTAAGTGAATGGTTTTATGAGAATGCTTGGTTTTATTGTGTTATAAGTGGTGGTTATGTAGTGTGTGTGTGATGTATTTGCGACTGCATGACTTTTTATTTTTTTAGTGTTCGAGGTGAGGGAATGAGGACTGTAGTATGGAAATCAGTTAGTTTTCTGTGTTTTCGTTAAATTGTTGTGTGTTTTGGGTATTAGATTTACTTTACTGTTTATTTGCTGTCACCGCATGATATTTAGCGGCCAGACTTTTTGCGTTGTTTCTTGTAGGATTTACTATGTGCACGCTGGTTGGATTAGCCAATCAGCATGCACGTTTGTCGGGTTTGCGATGTTCGCATGGTATAATATATAATTTCCAATATCAGACTAAAAACAAATAAATAAATAAATCAATTCCATTCAGCCATGCACACTACTCAAATAAACCAGCAATTTAAATAACTCCAAAATGTGAGTTAAATCATACAATCTAATAAAAACCACAAAGAAATTGAAGCCTTGTCAAAGAGTAAACGAGAAATGAAAAGTCCTGGTCAATAAAATAAATGTTACCATCTGACATAAAATGCAATAATAAAAAAAGCATTCTCCTCAAAATGTAACTAAACACCCTATTTGTTTATCACCATATTTTCACATGATTTAATTTCCACAGTTTTGGTTATGAATTTCCAATACCCCCCCCCGAAGAAATTAACATAAATACATTTTACCAGCTTCCTCTTTCTCAATAGCAGCTAACATCACAGTAGCAATCACCACTAAAGAAATAATAATAATATTACAGTTTAGTGTCACAGAAATTCAGAACTGTGTTTTAAAATCTGAAACACCTTCAGTCATATAGCTTCAATCACAGTCTGAGAACATCTTGGGGAAGAAGGGTGTGGAACTTATCAAATGATTTCCCTAATACTGCTCCTCTATTTCCAGAACTGATACATTTATAAAGCTATAACCAGGCAACCATTTAAATCTTTTAGTACATTCCACAACCGAACATGACATCAGCTATACTAAAGATAAACAGATTATCACTGATACGACATAGGACTAAGAAAACAGCATCTAGCAACATGTTAAACCTGTTTTTATTATTGGCATGAAAAAACAGAAATTAGTATGCCACACTTTTCAACTGACCTTGTAGTTCAAGGTGTGTGTGTGTGTGTGTGTGTGTGTGTGTGTGTGTGTGTGTGTGTGTGTGTGTGTGTGTGTGTGTGTGTGTAGCAGAGCAGCACAAATTGGGGGAAATTAAGTATTATCTCCATGTCTGCAATGATTCACTGCAACTGTTACAGGAAAAGGGGAGGGCCTTTCTAAGTAACATTAGCAATGTGGTTATCTTGAAAGAACACATAAACCACAGAAATAGCATGTTTTACCAATACTTGCCTGTTTATCACTTCTTGCATCTAACAAAAACAGCATATGGTGCTGGTGTTGGTTTTATTATATAACAGTTGAATAATTTCTTATCTTAATATTCTGGAGATCTTAAATTTGAGCAGCTTGAATTTCTGGGATACTACACATGAAATGTTGAAATAGACATACTTAATGAAAAGTAAGAAATGATTCTCTTACAATACAGAAACAGGTAGACTCGTTTTAATACATATTCCTCCACACAGACTGGCAGACATAAAATACAAAATACAAAAATATTAAAGAGACTTAACGCCAAAGTATAATAACACTACTTAGGGCTAAGGGAGGAGGTTATGAAGTATTTTCCATTTTGTGTTTTCTTACACAACAAGGGCTTCACCAGCCTTCCAGCGGCAGTCTTGGATTATGCTAATGCAGTTATTAGGACTGCTTTAGAATAATGATAAGGGTAGCCAGATCACCTGCCATTTACTGCATAAGAGTGTAGCAAAGCTGGTGCTCCTTACTTGCCATGCAAAGCACAAGAGAATAGACATCTAAATGTACCTCACCAGACATGCACTGCATAAGATGGTAACCAGCTCAGTGCACCTTACATGATGTGCCCTGCACAAGAGAGTAGTCAGGTCAATGTGCCTCACCTACCATGCAATGCACAAGAGAGCAGCTAGCTCAGTGCACCTCACATGCTCTGCAGTGTACAAGACAGCAGCCAGTTCAGGGTACCTCACCTGCTGTGCAGTGTACAAGAAAGTAGCCAGCAGAGTGCATCTCATCTGCTCTATGCTGTACAAGACAGTAGCCAGTTCAGGGTACCTCACCTGCTGTACAGTGTACAAGAAAGCAGCCAGCAGAGTGCATCCCATTTGCTCTGTGCTTTACAAGACAATAGCCAGCTCAGTGTACCTCAGCTGCCATGCACTGCCCAGCTGTCCTCTATAGGGCCCAACAAGTTGGACAACCAGAACCCACTAGGCTGCCAATGTAGCAGATGGCTTTAAGGCTAGGAGTGAAAATGCAAGTAGACTTCTTGAATTCTAGCCACCATAAACTTTAGTTTAGTAAGAACTAATAAAACCAATATGACTTTAACAAGCAATATTTTGTTTCCTGACAACCTGTCACAATATCATTAAAGAAACAGGTATTCAGGGCCCAGAAGCAATGTGTACGGTAGGTCCACAATGAGTTGACTGTAGGACACTATGGTATACATAGACTTACAGCATCCAACCATAAGTTCAGTTTTAGGTATCCTTATAGTGTGTATGCATGCACCTCAGTGTGTATTTCAGGTGACACAAGTGCATCTTTCCTTAGATATAAGCACCACAGGTGACCCAGCTGCACCATCAGTGACTATGTCCAAGTGCTGGAATGCCTAATATATACATTCTTGTCACCCAGGCATTCCACTCATGACTCTAGTAGACCATCACTACTTTTTCTACAGTTTAGATATACATATTTGGCATAATATTATCTGGAAGTGTACCTCTAGTGAGGTGTGCCATCAATGCCTACATCTAGGTTTAGGATTTAGTGTTGCTCAGACCTGTACCCACAGATGCACCAATCATTATTCAGGTGCATTGTGCATGCCTGGATTTATTTGGGTGAATTGTGCATGCCTGCATCTCTGCTCAGGGATGTATAATTTAGATATCTCTGCCTTGGAGTGCACAGCTGATAACAGTTGCAATGTAAATACATCAATCATGTTATGCACACCTTATGCTGTACCAGTATACTACAGTGCAGTGATGGCATATCATACTTGTCATCAATCGGTATGACCTGTGTTAGGTGTACTCAGCATACAGCGATGTTGGACATGGCTGTGACAATTGCCTCATTCACGTGTACAATACCTTGAGTTTATACTCAATAGTCAGTATTGAGGATGCTCCTCTGCTATCTGCTAAACATCAGACACTGGCATGCATATATTCTATACCACTGTCCCCTTTTCAAATGATATGACATAACATATCAACACACACACACTCATAATGGTTCTACTATGTTGTCATATAACCCTGAGATTTCTCAGGTCTGTTCTACATTGTTCACAGCAAAGTCACTGACCACTCGACTTTTAAGCTGTTGACAAAACTAAACCATGAATAAACTGGCAAGCTAAGATACCAACATGCCATCTTACCAGTTAAATGACTGGTAGGCTGTAAATATAAAAATTAAGCATTTTTTTCAATCCCAGTGTGGGGGGACTGTATCTCCCACACAACATTAGTTTCATATATTAACTCCCTCTCAGATCACACTATCAAGGAAAAGGTGGAACAGTCTAATCTCTGTACAGAAAATCTTTCCACTAGTCTGAGACAGCATTTGTTTTGTCAGCACCTATTCAATTTACACATTTGAGCATTGGGATATATGGTTAACAAAATTTACTTATATAGCTCTCAATGAGTTCTCCCCATTACACCTTTAGCGCAGAGATGAGGTGTTGCACATACAGTACAGATATGTGACATAGATGCTTTCATGCTATAGATGTCCTCTTTCTGTCCTCTATACCAAACAGTGTCTGCACACTGACCTCTGCACCTGTCTGCAGACATCTAGGCCCTTATTCCTGGCAATCATGGCATACTGATATCACTAATAATAATGTGCCAGGTGTGTGGCACATTCTGACAGTCTGTTGTCAGTATGTGGTATTTTCTGTTTTCTCCACTGTTGTGCAATCACAGAGTAGGTATATATGTATGTGTATATATAATTTGTGGGGTGTACCCCTGCAAAAAAATACCTTCGAGGTTAACTGAAACCTGTTTCAGGCTTTTTTTCATTTCTCATCACTCTGTGAAAGATGTCAGTAGATCAACATGAACTCATGTGTCTGCCTGTCTGTTACTTCTATCTTAAGTGATGTTTGCTCTTTGTACTTGCCTGTTTCAAACTGGAAAGAAAAAGGCTAGCAAAAGAGGCAGGGTGCATGGCTTGAGGAAGTAACAGCCATGAAGCAGAAGATGGAAGGTACCTTGGAGTATGCTGGCTGGACACTATGCAAGAATATCAACAAAATGTACCAGTAGTCCCTCCACATTGGGAATACTGCCAGTAACTAATGACCCACTACATGGGGGATACTGACACCAACTCATGTCGCATGCATTGGGGAAACTGCCAGCCAGTAACTCATGTCCCATCACATTGGGGATACTGCCAATAACTCATATCCCACCTAATTGGGGATACTGCCAGTAACTCATGTCCCACAACATTGGAGATATTGCCAGTAACTCATGCCCCACCATAATGGGGATACTGCCAGTAACTCCTGTCCCACCACACTGGGTATACTGCCATTAACTCATGTCCCACCATAATGGGGACTGCCAGTAACTCATGTCCCACCATAATGGGATACTGCCAGTAACTCATGTCCCACCATAATGGGGATACTGCCAGTATCTCATGTCCCACCACACTGGGTATACTGCCATTAACTCATGTCTCATTATAATGGGGATACTGCCAGTAACTCATGTCCCACCATAATGGGGATACTGCCAGTAACTCATGTCCCACCACACTGGGTATACTGCCAGTAACTCATGTCCCACCACACTGGGTATACTGCCATTAACTCATGTCCCACCATAATGGGGATATTGCTAGTAACTCATGTCCCACCACACTGGGTATACTGCCAGTAACTCATATCCCATTGCACTGGAGATACTGCTAGTAACTCATGTCCCACTGCATTGGGGATACTGCCAGTAAATCATGCCACACTGCACTGGGGGTACTGCCAGTAACTCATGTTCTACTGCATTAATTGCATAATTATTAATACTTTATGTCTTGCAATATATCTTTGTAATTTTCAAAATTTAATGCTTTCCTAGACTGAGAGTGAAATTGGCCATTGTGATCAGTGCACTAACCTGGTTATCAATTATAAATAAATAAATTATTTTAGGCTTAATCCGCATGTTATCATATCATAAGTAGTAATACAGTTTCAGTCGTGCTTAGTACATAACTAACAACATGATACAATGCAATGCAAGCATTTGTGTCATTTACATAATTAAAATCATTAACAAAATGTTGACAGTCACAGACAATACACAATCAACTAATAGCTTGGGCATAAGAGCAGTCAGGGATAAATAATAGAAGTGAATGGCCAATACTGGCTCACCTATCTCAGAAGGGGAAGGGAGGTGGTTTGACCTCTGGCAATGCTGGCATTTACTGGACAGAGGTGTATAACATACAGCATATATGGACTAGAGAAAGTACATTTTAGTCTGCCAAGCTACATCATGATAGCCTTCTTAGGGTATGTGCAGGAAAATGGATGTGTAAACTCCACCACAGTGTAAGCAACGAAGGCACGAGCACCAAGGCACAAAAGTTGTAAAAATTTATTCCAAATGAGAAGACTGAGCGCTTTCACCAGCAACCTGGTATCATCAGTGTCATCAGAGTAACAGTTGGCAGGCATGGAAAAACAGAACAATTATAAAAACAGATGCACAAACATATATGAAATAAGGTATAGAAAGCAATTAAAGAAAAAATTAAAGATGCTTGGAAGACATGTTTACAATGGTAAAAGTATCTAGAAGAGACATATGTTACATGGAGGTCCTGTAATAAAATTAAACATTTACGTGATTTGGAATGTAATTACTTGTCAAGGGATTTAAGATATAATAGGTTGAGAAGAATGGAAAAGTAGATAGAGAAAGAGAAGCAGAAGGAATGTGAATAACAGAAGAAGAGGACATTCATAGTCCCATCACACCCCCCAATAGTATTTAAGACTCACAACTTTTACAATGTTGCTTTATTTGTTAGCAGTTTTCAATATTCATGTAATCTTACAATGTGTGAATAATTTACATTTTGCATTTTTGAATTTTTTTTATTTGAAATTATTTTCAGTATACGAGTCAACATCCTTTAGGGTAGGAGGAAGTGATTCCTAGAACTGATGTGCCAGAACTAAAATAGTTGTAGTTACTGCAACATACTTTATCATATGTCATTTGTAAAGCAGGGTTGATTGAAGGGCTAGATCTAAGGTTGTAGGAGGAATTTCTCTTTGAACGTTAATTGGTGAGGATAGGATACAATATTTTGAGTATGAAGAACAGAATCCATTACAGCAGGTCTGCTCTACATTTGTCTTAGAGTCACTAAGCTTTGGTCATAAAGTCAGTGGAGCAACAGTAATGAATTTGCAAGTGCAAATCTTGTTTGTTGAAGGTTATAATGGACATATATATTTATATATATATATTTTTGTAGAAGCAGCAGTAATTAAACATAGTCCATATTCTAAATTGCCAAGAAAGTTTACTGATGCATTTCTTCCCTGAGGTAATGGAATAGGGATATTCTTCTGGACCACAATACTTTGTTCATTTGTGTCTAAGTTTGCTGAGTGTTTTGTTAAAATGTAAGCATTTAACCTACCAAACTCCTAGATATCTAAGATATTTTGCAGCTTGTAGACTTCGCTGGCTGTTAACAGCTGTGTACTACTTTGCTGGTACTGAGGGTATTTTTTGTTTTATTACTAAAATCATTATTTCATTTTTAGAGGGTTAGAAAAAGCATTCCTTCCATAGGTCATTTTCAATTTTGGGTTTTATGGAAACTTCTGAAGGTCCAGACCTACAGATGGCATTTCATCTAATCACGGCATGGTGGAGAATTGAGGGAGGTCTGGAAGAAGTTTGCTGATGAAGAGAAAAAAGAGAAAGCATAAGAGGGAGTAAAACAGAAAATTGGAGAAAGCCTTTTACTGAAGAGGAGAAATTGGTGACTATGCACTCATTTTTTGGCTTTGCAGGTTCAGGTAGAGATATAATTACAGAACCAAAGTGAGGCTTTAGAAAATATCCTGCCTTTCAGTAAGACTTCTAAGAGCAGGTTATGACCTTTGAAAGCCTTTGTGAGGTCATAAATACTGAACCTGTTGTATTCCGGTTATCCATATCTATGAGAATGCTGTCAGTTAGTGTGTAGAATATTTGTATTTTGCTCATAGCTGACAGAGGCTGTGCTGGTGTCTAAACAGTATGGCTTATTTCTTTATGTAGCAAACCAGTTGGAAGCAAACATTTTTTTCTAAAATTTTCTTGTGGGGAGTAAAATGCATATTGTTTGAAAATCTTTTGATGAGGCTAGTTTTGAAATCTGGGAGAAAGGTTGCATGGGACTTTTTTCCAAATGAAAGACATTATAATAGCATAAGACCATACTGTATATGTGGTGAAGGGGAGATAAAATGCATTGCCTGCACATTTTGATAAATCAGGGTGGGGCATCATTGGGAATTTATTCAAGGTTATTTCAATTTATTTAGGCTTTGTGCATTTGAAGCAGAATGAGGCATGACAGTGGTGGTCCATTGTGTTTGCTGGCATTATTGGTATAAGGTTGTTTGCTAATGAGGAATTGTGAAAACTGTTGGAGAAAGTTATTGGAAGTAGGGGGATAGAGGGTCCATACCAGGGACTTGTCCAGTAATATTGTTAAGGCATTTCCAGAACTGTTTTGGTTGCTTACATACAGTAGTTTGTTGGGCATGTGGATAATAAAATGCGTGCCATATAGTAGCTTGCTTGGCTAAGTTTCAAAGGACTTTGACCCTACTTCTCATACCAGGGTTGGAAGATTGCCTCCATTACCTCTATATGCCTCATCTATAAGACTGACAAATTAATTTAGCTCTTTGGCAATCCACCTTATAGGTTTGGCTTCAGTTGATCTCTGATAAAAGGAAGCATTTCTCTTATAGATCTGGAAGTATATTAGGTGAAGTATTGGCTGCTGTTATAAGATCTCCATACCTTAGTACTAGTCACCGGTTTGTGGTGGCTATCTCAGCTTTTAAAGCAGATATATTAGTCGAGGTTTAGGATCTGAAAGAACTCACATGGTCTTGGTTTATTTTAAGGAATGTTATTGGCAAAAGTTCTTGGTGCATGGTCACCAAGGGTAAGAGCGTGGATTTTAAAGGAAGAGAGGTTGTTAAGACAGTTGAGATAAGTAACAAGGAAAACAGAAGACGGTCACCTGAAAAGCTGTCTGTTATAAATTTGGAGTGATGCAGTATGGTGAGAACCCTTGTTTAAGTAGTTAAATATATCTCAGCCTTTGAGATACTAAATACGCCATTAAAATCCATACCCAATTCCAGTTTCCACAGTCTGAAAGCTAAAAATAGGATAGTTAGCACAGGTGTAGAGGAAGTGCTTATTCATGGAGAAGAACTTGTCTCTTGGAATTAATTAATACCTGTGATATATGACACAGAAAGAGAAGAAGAACCTAAAAGTTTCATAAAATTTAGCTGTTGGAAAAGTCAACAATGAGAATGTGTCCTACAGTCTCCTTTCTGGAGCAAAAAGGATAAAAGCTGCTTGGAGCATTGTCACCCATGTGCCAGATAATAATGAATAAACTACACTGAGTACTTTATTAGATGAAACCATATGAAACGAGTGCATAAATAGATAAGCCCTGACTATGATTCAACATGACCTGAGTTTGATTAGTGGTGTAAGTGCTTGACAGAGCTGACAAGGAGGATGTGTAGGTCCATCCTCAATGAGATGGAGCATGGTAGGTGGATCTGGCTTGAGTTCTATGCAGGGACTGCTTAAAGCAGAGGGCAGACACATCCTCACAAGCCACACCACATGGCAAATCCAGCCTACTCTGAGACTTCAGCATGTTGGAGAAAAGGGTAGGACTTCTGAAAAAAGCCCTGTCACCAGAAAATGTGATACTGCCAGCTGCTAGTTCTGCTTTGTGCATTTCATCCTGTCCACTAATGGCAGCCTCAGCAAGGGTGATGTCCTTGCATTCACTGCTACAGTATCCTTAACGGATGAGATTCCTTGCAGTGGAAGCCCGAATATCTGACCAGTCTACCAAAGACTACTTATTGCTTTTAAAAGGTATGCTGAACATCACCCAAATGCTCCCTGCATAGCATAGGTCATAAAGGTGATGTTCAGGCCTACCATAATCATAAGTTCTTTGCTGCTAGTCTGAACATATCTTTTCACCATCGGTCTGTTTACTGCATCCATTTTCTATCAGTTGAATGCATTTTACTTCTCCAGGACTACCTATGCCTGTTTGCTGATTTTTACTGCAGTTGCAGATAAGTGGTCCATTGGGGAGTTTGTTTTTTCTTAATTTTTTTGTGCTCCTTAGGGTTAATGTCATCCAGGAAGGGTAAATGCTAGTGTGGGAGACAGATTCCCCATAACGACTGCTACGATAAGTGTTTTTTTTTTGTCTAGGAGCTTCTCATGATCATACATCTTGTTCTATTTGTCAGGCATTTGTCCTGAAAACCCTTCGCAGTAGACTTTCTTCCCTTTCCTTGTATCTTGAGAACCAGCATCTTAAGCTTCTTGCTAAAGATACAGTGGAAGGAATCTCTCACCCTGAGGGTCAGCCATTAGGGAAGAAGAAGGTGAAAAAGGAACGACCGGAATCTTCTGCTGTCCAGACTCAGCCAGGTGTTTCTCCCGAGGTCATTATAAACCCGGAGGCTCACCAGACTGTGTTGTTGGAATTCTCTGCTGCGACCATGTCAGAGGCCAGTGAGGGTATGGCCGGCAGCACTTCTGAAGGGGCTTTGCAGGCGTCCATCTTGGATATTCATGGAAAACCACGGTTGATTTTTTTCCAAGGGGCCTAGTGGAGTTCTTCATTTTTTGGTTGGGGAAGAAGTTCCTGCTATGGTTCTTGACTGCTGTCCTGGGTCTGAGCCTTCTCAGTGCCCCTGTGATCGCATTTTTCAGGCTTTGAGGGACCCAAATATTTCCTTACTTAAACAACTTATTGTTTCAGGCATCCTCTCCAGAGATCCTTTTGCAAAATCTTCATTTTGCCATTTCCCTTCTTCATAGCCTGGGTTTCACTATAAATTTCAAATAATCTTCTCAGACTCCTTCTCAGGATCATGTTTTTCTGGTTTGTAGGATTCAGACAGTGCCAATGCTTGCATCCCTGCCCCCTCCAAAGCCCTTAACTCTCATTTCTTTCTGTCTTCTTCCTCTGGCTTCCATTACCACCAGCGAGTTTCTGAGAGCTTTGGATTTCATAGCATCCACCATTTCAATGGTCCCTTTGGCTCTTCACATGAGAAAGTTTCAGTGGTTTCTGAAGTCCATGTGGCTCCAACATGCACATCCTCTAGACTTTGTAGCTCCTCTTCTTCCTTGTCTCAGACAGGAACTTCACTGGTGGATTCATCAGATGTCTCTGAATCCAGGGATCCCTTTTTATCATCCTCTTCCCTCTCAGGAATTGTTCACAGACTCTTCAGGCATGGGATGGGGGGTGACATTTGGCTCCCTAAAAGTACAGGGGGGTGTGGTTGACACATCAGCAGAAGGAGCACATCAATGTCAAAGAGATGAGAGCTCTTCAGCACTTTCTTCAGGCCTATCATCCTCTTTTCTCTCCATGGACTCTCAAGGTATTCACAGACAGTACCACAGTGATGTGGTATACCAGCAAAAAGAGAGGAACAAGATCTTATATGGGATCTTGCTGTCAAGTATCAACTGACTCTTCAGGCAGTTTATATCCCTTCCGGTCAGAACATTCTGGCAGACACTCTGAACAGGTCCTTAACTCAGTTTCATGAATGGATGCTTCACAGGGATGTGTTTCTGGGCATTGTTTACCAGTGGGGTACTCCTCAAGTGGATCTTTTTGCCTCCCCTCTGAACAGACAACTTCCTCTGTTTTGTGCCAGTGTCCTAGGTCCTCTGGTGTGGAAGGTGGATGACCCTCTCATTTTTTTGGAAGGGGATGTTTCTTTATGCATTCCCTCCCCTTCCACTTATTCTGAAATTCCTGTTCAGGATTCAACAGGACACTCCCAAAATCTTGTTGGTGGCTCCTTTTTGGCCACAACAGCACTGGTTTCCTCTACTTCTGTATCTAGCAAAGGGCAATAATCACAAGTTACCTCACAGGGTGGATCTACTCTCACAAGACAAGGGATCTCTCATCTATCCCCACCTGTCCATATTTCAACTGACAATGTGGATGATAGGGAGGATTTTGATTCCTCATAGACCTCTTTTTTCTGAGGATGTGCTGCAGGTTCTGCAGGAGGCCAGAAAACACACCACTAGGAAATTTGACTTATCAAAGTGGGATAGGTTTTCCATTTAGTGTCTCTGTCTCGTAACCTGGACCCACTTGGTGTGGATGTTCCTTTGGTTCTCTCTTATTTGTGTGAGTTGCTCAATGCTGGTTTGGCCTATTCTTCTATTAAGGCCCACTTATCAGCTGTCTCTGCTTGTCTGCCTTTTTATCCTCCTTCAGTTTCTTGATTTCAGATTAAACAATTTCTTAAAGGTGTACTTAATATTAGATCTCCCTGGATGCCTGTTCCTCCTCCCTGGGATCTTAATTTTGTTTTGAAGAAGTTGACTCAGGATCCTTTTGAGCCTGCTGCTTCAGTTTCCTTGCTACATTGTTCCTGGAAGCCTGTTCTTTTGTTAGCTCTTACTTCTGCCAGATGGGTGTCCGACTTGCAAGCCTTTATGGCTTGTCCTCCTTTTTTGGTCTTTCATGAGGACAGAGTGTCCTTGTGCACTAACCCTTCTTTTATGCCTAAGGTGGTTAATGAGCTGTCACTGAATCAGACTATTAATCTGCCTATTTTTTCCCCTGTCCGCAAAATGACAGTGAGAGGGTCAAGGGTGCCCCCTGAAACGAGCTTGTCGGGAGATTAATTTTCTTTTAATTAAAAAAAAATATATGTTTTTTTTTTTTTTTTTTTTAAGGGCGTTCTTCTTTAAGCACGCCCTTTGCATCCAGTTGTACAGATGCTTCTGCATCTGTGCGACCAATAGTTTACGTCTTCATCTTCCACACCCACGCGGAATTTGAATTTCACAAGACATTTGGACTGGAGTCTGCAAACAAAGGAACAAGTGAGAGGTAGGTATGTGTTTGTGTGTGTGTGTGCGTGTGTGTGTGTGTGTGTGTGTGTGTGTGTGTGTGTGTGTGTGTGTGTGTGTGTGTGTGTGTGTGTTTAAGTCTTTAAGAGGTGTGTGTGTGTGTGTGTGTGTGTGTGTGTGTGTGTGTGTGTGTGTGTGTGTGTGTGTGTGTGTGTGTGTGTGTGTGTGTGTGTGTGTGTGTGCAGGATAGCTCTGAGATGGGCAAGTTCCTGGAAAACTAGTGGCTATAACCATGTTCTTCAGGTATACAGTGTTAAAGCTTATTTGACTGTCATTTCATGCCTATACATTTTGCCTGATTTTTCTTTTTTTTTTTTTTCAACTGGTAAGTGGTAATAAAAATGAGGCAGACAAAAAAGATAACATCTATCTTCACTTTGCAGAAGTGATAGAACCAGCAGCAAGAAGTTTTTCTACTAATATCATTCTTTTCTAAAATTTTTATTTTACATTTCTCTGTACAAGGGTGTGTTTGTTTGTAAATTATTTTTCAAACTGCATTGCCTCATTTCTTTAGGTAAAGAGTATCACTATGCTATCTCAGAGAATTGTGGTCAGCTGTTATTAATGTATACAAGGGCAGTTGCACAAAACTGATAAATTAGATCAGTTAGCATCCAATGTTTGAAGAGAGAGACAGCCCATATACAGCCAATGCAAGTTAATAGTACAAATGACTCATTTTAGAAGGGCAGAGTAACTGTGAACATGGTGAGGCAGATTGGTCTAGACAGTTGCAGTATATTACCATAAGAGCAGGAAGGGAAAAATATCACTGAAATGAATATTATTATTAGCCCCTCCTGGAGAACAGTGTGTGTGTGTGTGTAAGAAGTAGGTAGGTCTGTGTGTGTTTGTAAGAGGGAGGTAGGTGTGTTTGTATGTGTTTGTTTGTGTCTTTCAGCTTTTCCCGGTTAGGGGCCACCACAGCAGAACTCCAGTCCGCTAATAATTGGCAGTAGATTTTTTACGTGCCAAGTTGTCAACTCTGACACACAACCTTCAACGAAGGTACGCCCATTCACGCATGTATCCACACAGAAGACGCTCTAGCTGAGAATCGAACAGGACAACGTCTTACTGTGAGGCGACAACACTACCGCAGCACCACCACGGTGTTTGTATGTGTGTGTGTGTGTGTGCGTGTAAGACTGAGGTAGGAGTCTTACATGCAGTTCTTTACAGTCTATTTGTGAAACAGTTTTACTGTCTGTCCTCGAGTTTAACAGTTCCAGTTCTCTGACTATTAGTAGTTCCATAGCTCTTCACACTCTGGGGATTATAAAAATTACCAATAATAAGGATCTAAACGGTTATCTGAGCTTTTTTCTCTGCAAAATAAATAATCACTTATTTATATTTATGTACCAAGGAACCTATGATGCTATGCAGAGCCGGATCATGGTCAAATGGGCCCCCCCCACCAGAACAACCCCTCCTGCAATATCAGCACTCCATCTACATGGTGTGGGAGTAGAGCAACAGTAAACTTCTTTTCCCTTGAAACTCACAATTCCATGGGAATGCACTGAAACTCATGATCCCTTAAAAAAACACTGAAACTCATAATTCCCTGAAAATGTACTGTAAACTCAAACCCACAATTTCTTTAGCAGTCTGGTAGTTGGTGTGGAGGATTCAGTCTCTTGTCTCCTGTAACAAAGATACTGGGTCAAGCCTGATCAAGTTAATTGACTAACCAGCCCTCCCCCCTGACTAGGGCATTACATACCAAACCTTACCTCTCAACCTCTTAGTGCAAGAAATCTGAACATAGTCTAAAATAATGGAGATACAATGTCCCAAAAATAGGGACAGATTTTCAATATTGCTCTTTTTAACTTAGAAAGTTGCTAGTATAACAGGATTTGTGTTAGCATGCATTTTCTGAACAGCATGACGTCTGAAGCTCATATACATGTCATTAGTTAGTGACTTCAATTCTCCAAAAAGAACACAAATTGTATGAGAAACAGACCAAAACTATGAGGCTAAATCTGGGCAGTTGAGAGGTATGTTAAACATACAAACACACAAAACTACCTTCTCCCTGCTCACACACAGGAACACACACACACACACACACACACACACACACACACACACACACACACACACACACATACACACACACACACACACACTTTTCTGAAACAAAAGTAACGGCTAGTTTAAATTACATACATGTACATACACATGCATACATACACACATACTTTCTATCTCACACACTAATGAATGGAATGGCTAGTTTAAATTGCACACATACACACACACTTACTACTTACTTACTCTTTCAATGGAATGGCTAGGTTAAATTTCACATGCAAGTGTGGAATGTGTTTACATCCACTGTGACGTGCAAGCGTACATGCGTGTGATGCATGCATAGTCATCCTTAAAGGAGAAGACACCTCCGCTGTGGTGTTAAAAAGTATTTTTTTATATATTATTAATTAACTAAAATGTTAATGTTGAAGCCTCCTGGCATTTTTGCTGTTTTTGTAATAATATTTATTGGCCTAGTAAGGATTGTTTCTAGAGAATTACTAAATATTCTTATTGTTATTATTGGGCTAGCATTTAACGACATTGTTACTGTAAATTTCAAACTAAATGTGAATAAAATGTACAATGTTAATAACTTGTTAGACTCATTTTCTCTTCTTTTGTGCCTCTTAATCAAACATTAACCAATTAGATTGTTTAAAATATTGGTATCATCCAATATTAGAGTATAACTTATTATTCTGTTCATATTTTATAAATGATATTATTAATTATATTATTAAGAAGGAATCTTTTTTTAAATATTTTCAATTATCTGTTTTTTATGATTTTCCCCAAAAACAAAATATAAAGCCAGCTATTATTATATTAATAGCACTAAAACTACAGAGTTTTAGAGGTAAATTGGTTTTGGCTTTAGAGCATATTGTAATGATCAGTTTATGACTCTAAAGAACTTGGATTATATTATATCAGTTGAAATGAATAAGAATATTGATTTCTAATTTAAAGTCTCAAAGAATGTAACATCAGGAGGTATAACTATTCCACTCAGCTTATTCATAGAATTTGAAAAAGACTTCCAGAATCAGTCAGAAGAACTGATTATTTGTAGATTTGTATAAGAGGTCACAAAATGTCTAGACCTGAAAGAAAAAGCATATACCTAATTATAGATTACAATGGATCACATCTTTAATCAATCAATGACTGGGCCTCACCATGAAAAAAAATTTTCCTAAGTCCTTGAAAACTGAGATACAGTCATACTATGAAGCAATACAGCAATCCATTCCATTAAATTTCTGCATTCAGACAAGCAATATATATTTTCCAATATCAGGCTAAAAACAAATAAATAAATAAATTCCATTCATCCATGCACACTACTCAAATAAACCAGCAATTTAAATAAATCCAGAATGTCAGTTAAATCATACAATCTAATAAAAACCACACAGAAATTGAAGCCTCATCAAAGAGTAAACAAGAAATGAAAAGTCCTGGTCAATAAAATAAATGTTACCATCTGACATAAAATGCAATAATAAAAGAAAGTATTCTCCTCAAAATGTAACTAAACACCCTATTTGTTTATCACCATATTTTCACATGATTTAATTTCCACAGTTTTGGTTATGAATTTCCAATACCCCCCCCCCCCCCGAAGAAATTAACATAAATACATTTTACCAGCTTCCTCTTTCTCAATAGCAGCTAACATCACAGTAGCAATCACCACTAAAGAAATAATAATAATATTACAGTTTAGTGTCACAGAAATTCAGAACTGTGTTTTAAAATCTGAAACACCTTCAGTCATATAGCTTCAATCACAGTCTAAGAACATCTTGGGGAAGAAGGGTGTGGAACTTATCAAATGATTTCCCTAATACTGCTCCTCTATTTCCAGAACTGATACATTTATAAAGCTATAACCAGGCAACCATTTAAATCTTTTAGTACATTCCACAACCGAACATGACATCAGCTATACTAAAGATAAACAGATTATCACTGATACGACATAGGACTAAGAAAACAGCATCTAGCAACGAGTTAAACCTGTTTTAGTATTGGCATGAAAAAACAGAATTTAGTATGCCACACTTTTCAACTGACCTTGTAGTTCAAGGTGTGTGTGTGTGTGTGTGTGTGTGTGTGTGTGTGTGTGTGTGTGTGTGTGTGTGTGTGTGTGTGTGTGTGTGTGTAGCAGAACAGCACAAATTGGGGGAAATTAAGTATTATCTCTATGTCTGCAATGATTCACTGCAACTGTTACAGGAAAAGGGGAGGGCCTTTCTAAGTAACATTAGCAATGTGGTTATCTTGTCATCTTTAAGTGAAAGAATACATAAACCACGGGAATAGCATGTTTTACCAATACTTGCCTGCTTATCACTTTTTGCATCTAACAAAAACAGCATATGGTGCTGGTGTTGGTTTTATTATATAACAGTTGAATAATTTCTTATCTTAATATTCTGGAGATCTTAAATTTGAGCAGCTTGAATTTCTGAGATACTAAACATGAAATGTTGAAATAGACATACTTAATGAAGAGTATGAAATGATTCTCTTACAATACAGAAACAGGTAAGACTCATTTTAATACATATTCCTCCGTACAGACTGGCAGACATAAAATACAAAACACAAAAATATTAAAGAGGCTTAACGCCAAAGTATAATAACACTACTTAGTGCTAAGGGAAGAGGTTAAGCAGTATTTTCCATTTTGTATTTTCTTACACAACAAGGGCTTCACCAGCCTTCCAGTGGCAGTCTTGGATTATGCTAATGCAGTTGTTAGGACTGCTTTAGAAAAATGACAAGAGTAGCTAGTTCACCTGCCATTTACTGCATAAGAGGGTAGCAAAGCTGGTACTCCTTACTTGCCATGCAAAGCACAAGAGAATAGACATCTAAATGTACCTCACCAGCCATGCACTGCATAAGATGGTGACCAGCTCAGTGCACCTCACATGATGTGCACTGCGCAAGAGAGTAGTCAGGTCAATGTGCCTCACCTACTATGCAATGCACAAGAGAGCAGCTAGCTCAGTGCACCTCAGATGATGTGCACTGCTCAAGAGAGTAGTCTGGTCAATGTGCCTCACCTACCATGCAGTGTACAAGACAGCATCCAGTTCAGAGTACCTCACATGCTCTGCAGTGTACAAGACAGCAGCCAGTTCAGGGTACCTCACCTGCTGTGCAGTGTACAAGAAAGTAGCCAGCAGAGTGCATCTCATCTGCTCTGTGCTGTACAAGACAGTAGCCAGTTCAGGATACCTCACCTGCTGTACAGTGTACAAGAAAGTTGCCAGCAGAGTGCATCTCATCTGCTCTGTGCTGTACAAGACAATAGCCAGCTCAGTGTACCTCAGCTGCCATGCACTGCTCAGCTGTCCTCTATAGGACCCAACAAGTTGGACAACCAGAACGCACTAGGCTGCCAATGTACCAGATGGCTTTAAGGCAAGGAGTGAAAATGCAAGTAGACTTCTTGAATTCTAGCCACCATAAACTTTAGTTTAGTAAGAACTGATAAAACCAATATGACTTTAACAAGCAATATTTTTTCTCCTGACAGCCTGTCACAATATCATTAAAGCAACAGGTATTCAGGGCCCAGAAGCAATGTGTACGGTAGGTCCACAATGAGTTGACTGTAGGACACTATGGTATACATAGAATTACAGCATCCAACCATAAGTTGTGTTTTAGGTATCCATATAGTTTGTATGCATGCACTTCGGTGTGTATTTCAGGTGATCCAAGTGTATCATCTTTCCTTAGCTATAGGTGCACCACAGGTGACCCAGCTGTGCCATCAGTGACTATGTCCAAGTGCTGGAATGCCTAATATATACATTCTTGTCACCCAGACATTCCACTCATGACTCTAGTAGACCATCACTACTTTTTCTACAGCTTAGATATACATATTTGGCATAATATTATCCGGAAGTGTACCTCTAGTGAGGTGTGCCATCAATGCCTACATCTAGGTTGAGGATTTAGTGTTGCTCAGACCTGTACCCACAAATGCACCAATCATTATTCAGGTGCATTGTGCATGCCTGCATTTATTTGGGTGAATTGTGCATGCCTGCATCTGTGCTCAGGGATGTATAATTTAGATATCTCTTCCCTGGAGTGCACGGCTGATAACAGTTGCAATGTAAATACATCAATCATGTTATGTATACCTTATGCTGTACCAGTATACTACAGTGCAGTGATGGCATATCATACTTGTCATCAATCTGTATGACCTGTGTTAGGTGTACTCAGCATACAGTGATGTTGGACATGACTGTGACAATTGCCTCATTCACGTGTACAATACCTTGAGTTTATACTCAATAGTCAGTATTGAGGATGCTCCTCTGCTATCTGCTAAACATCAGACATTGGTATGCATACATTCTATACCACTGCCCCCTGTTCAAATTATATGACCTAGCTTATGGACACACACACACTCATAATTGTTCTACTATGTTGTCATATAACCCTGAGATTTCTCAGGTCTGTTCTACATTGTTCACAGCAAAGTCACTGACCACTCGACATTTAAGCTGTTGACAAAACTAACCCATGAATAAACTGGCAAGCTAAGATACCAACATGCCATCTTACCAGTTAAATGACTGGTAGGCTGTAAATATAAAAATTATGCATTTTTTCAATCCCAGTGTGGGGGACTGTATCTCCCATACAACATTAGTTTCATTTATTAACTCCCTCTCAGATCACACTATCAAGGACAAAGTGGAACAGTCTAATCTCTGTACAGAAAATCTTTCCACTAGTCTGAGACAACATTTGTTTTGTCAGCACCCATTCAATTTACACATTTGAGCATTGGGATACATGGTAAATAAAATTTACTTATATAGCTCTCAATGAGTTCTCCCCATTACACCTTTAGCGCAGAGATGAGGTGCTGCACATACAGTTCAGATATGTGACATAGATGCTGTCATGCTATAGATGTCCTCTTTCTGTCCTCCATACCGAACAGTGTCTGTACACTGACCTCTGCTCCTGTCTGCAGACATCTAGGCCCTTTTACCTGGCAATCATGGCATAGTGGTATCACTAATAATAATGTGCCAGGTGTGTGGCACATACCAACAGTCTGTTGTCAGTATGTGGTATTTTCTGTTTTCTCCACTATTGTGCAATCAAAGAGTAGGTATACATGTATGTGTATATATAATTTCGGGGGTGGGTGTACTCCTGCAAAAAAAAATACCTTTGAGGTTAACTGAAACCTGTTTCAGGCTTTTTTTCATTTCTCATCACTCTGTGAAAGATGGCAGTAGATCAACATGAACTCATGTGTCTGCCTGTCTGTTACTTGTATCTTAAGTGATGTTTGCTCTTTGTACTTGTCTGTTTCAAACTGGAAAGAAAAAGGCTAGCAAAAGAGGCAAGGTGCATGGCTTGAGGAAGTAACAGCCATGAAGCAGAAGATGGAAGGTACCTTGGAGTATGCTGGCTGGACACTATGCAAGAATATCAACGAAATGTACCAGTAGTCCCACCACATTGGGAATACTGCTAGTAACTAATGTCCCACTACATTGTGGATACTGACTGTAACTCATGTCCAATGCATTGGGGAAACTGCCAGCCAGTAACTCATACCCACCACATTGGAGATACTGCCAATAACTCATGTCCCACCACACTGGGTATACTGCCATTAACTCATGTCCCACCATAATGGGGACTGCCAGTAACTCATGTCCCACCATAATGGGGATACTGCCAGTATCTCATGTCCCACCACACTGGGTATACTGCCATTAACTCATGCCCCACCATAATGGGGACTGCCAGTAACTCATGTCCCACCATAATGGGGACTGCCAGTAACTCATGTCCCACCACACTGGATATACTGCCATTAACTCTTATCCCACCATAATGGGGACTTCCAGTAACTCATGTCCCACCATAATGGGGATACTGCCAGTAACTCATGTCCCACCACACTGGGTATACTGCCATTAACTCATGCCCCACCATAATGGGGACTGCCAGTAACTCATGTCCCACCATAATGGGGACTGCCAGTAACTCATGTCCCATCACACTGGGTATACTGCCATTAACTCATGCCCCACCATAATGGGGACTGCCAATAACTCATGTCCCACCATAATGGGGATACTGCAAGTAACTCATGTCCCACCACACTGGGTATACTGCCAGTAACTCATGTCCCACCACACTGGGTATACTGCCATTAGCTCATGTCCCACCATAATGGGGATACTGCCAGTAACTCATGTCCCACCACACTGGGTATACTGCCAGTAACTCATGTCCCACCACATTGGGTATACTGCCATGAACTCATGTCCCACCATAATGGGGATACTGCCAGTAACTCATGTCCCACCATAATGGGGATACTGCCGGTAACTCATGTCCCACCATAATGGGGATACTGCCAGTAACTCATGTCCCACCACACTGGGTATACTGCCAGTAACTCATATCCCATCGCACTGGAGATACTGCTAGTAACTCATGTCCCACTGCATTGGGGATACTGCCAGTAAATCATGTCACACTGCACTGGGGTACTGCCAGTAACTCATGTCCTACTGCATTAATTGCATAATTATTGATACTTTATGTCTTGCAATATATCTCTGTCATTTTCAAACTTTAATGCTTTCCTAGACTGAGAGTGAAATTGGCCATTGTGATCAGTGCACTAACCTGGTTATCAATTGTAAATAAATAAATGATTTTAGGCTTAATCCACGTTATCATATCATAAGTAGTAATACAGTTTCAGTTGTGCTTAGTACATAACTAACAACATGATACAATGCAATGCAGGCATTTGTGTCATTTACATAATTAAAATCATACACAAAATGTTGACAGTCACAGACAATGCACAATCAACTAATAGCTTGGGCACAAGAGCAGTCAGGGATAAATAATAGAAGTGAATGGCCAATGCTGGCTCACCTATCTCAGAAGGGACAGTGAGTTGGGCTGACCTCTGGCAATGCTGACATTTACTGGACAGAGGTGCATAACATACAGCATATATGGACTAGAGAAAGTACATTTCAGTCTGCCAAGCTACATCATGATAGCCTTCTTAGGGTATGTGCAGGAAGTACATAACCGCAGATGAAGAAATAGCAAGACCTCAAGTCTGCAACCATGCAGATCAGCTTCAGGATGAGGGGATAGGGCCACATACCAGAACATCTCTCATGGCAGCCTAGTTGATGGGTGTACTGTGAATGTCTCACATACTGGAGATGGGGAATTAATGGACATGCTCATGGTAGCATCTTAACAGTTGGCAGGCATGGTAACACAGAACAATTATAAAAACAGATGCACAAAAATATATGAAATAAGGTATAGAAAGCAATTAAAGAAAAAAATAAAGATGCCTGGAAGACATGTTTACAATGGTAAAAGTACCTACAAGAGACATATGTTACATGGAGGTCCTGTAATGAAATTAAAAATTTACATGATTTGGAATGTGATTAGTTGTCAAGGGATTTAAGATATAATAGGTTGAGAAGAATGGAAAAGTAGATAGAGAAAGAGAAGCAGAAGAAATGTGAATAACAGAAGAAGAGGACATTCATAGTCCCATCACACCCCCCAATAGTATTTAAGACTCACAACTTTTACAATGTTGCTTTATTTGTCAGCAGTTTTCAATATTCATGCAATCTTACAATGTGTGAAGCATTTACATTTTGCAGTTTTGAATTTTTTTTTGTTTGAAATTATTTTCAGTATACGAGTCAACATCCTTTACGGTAGGAGGAAGTGATTCCTAGAACTGATGTGCCAGAACTAAAATAGTTGTAGTTACTGCAACATACTTTATCATATGTCATTTGTAAAGAAGGGCTGATTGAAGGGCTAGATCTAAGGTTATAGGAGGAATTTCTCTTTGAACGTTAATTGGTGAGGATAGGATACAATATTTTGAGTATGAAGAACAGAATCCATTACAGCAGGTCTGCTCTACATTTGTCTTAGAGTCACTAAGCTTTGGTCATAAAGACAGTGGAGCAACAGTAATGAATTTGCAAGTGCAAATCTTGTTTGTTGAAGGTTGTAATGGACATATATATTTATATATATATTTTTTGTAGAAGCAGCAGTAATTGAACACAGTCCATATTCTAATTTGCCAAGAAAGTTTACTGATGCATTTCTTCCCTGAGGTAATGGAATAGGGATATTCTTCTGGACCACAATACACTTTTTTGTCTAAGTTTGCTGAGTGTTATGTTAAAATGTAAGCATTTAACCTACCAAACTCCTAGATATCTAAGATATTTTGCAGCTTGTAGACTTCGCTGGCTGTTAACAGCTGTGTACTACTTTGCTGGTACTGAGGGCATTTTTTGTTTTATTACTAAAATCATTATTTCATTTTTAGAGGGTTAGAAAAAGCATTCCTTCCATAGGTCATTTTCAGTTTTGGGTTTTATGGAAACTTCTGAAGGTCCAGACCTACAGATGGCATTTCATCTAATCATGGCATGGTGGAGAATTGAGGGAGGTCTGGAAGATGTTTGCTGATGAAGAGAAAAAGAGAAAGCATAAGAGGGAGTAAAACAGAAAATTGGAGAGAGCCTTTCACTGAAGAGGAGAAATTGGTGACTATGCACTCATTTTTTGGCTTTGTAGGTTCAGGTAGAGATATAATTACAGAACCAAAGTGAGGCTTTAGAAAATATCCTTCCTTTCAGTAAGACTTCTGAGAGCAGGTTATGACCTTTGAAAGCCTTTGTGAGGTCATAAATACTGAACCTGTTGTATTCCGGTTATCCATATCTATGAGAATGTTGTCAGTCAGTGTCTAGAATATTTGTATTTTGCTCATAGCTGACAGAGGCTGTGCTGGTGTCTAAAGAGTATGGCTTATTTCTTTATGTAGCAAGCCAGCTGGAAGCAAACATTTTTTTCTAAAATTTTCTTGTGGGGAGTAAAATGCATATTGTTTGAAAATCTTTTAATGAGGCTAGTTTTGAAATCTGGGAGAAAGGTTGCATGGGACTTTTTTCCAAATGAAAGACATTATAATCGCATAAGACCATACTGTATATGTGGTGAAGGGGAGATAAAATGCATTCCCTGCACATTTTGATAAATTAGGGTGGGGCATCATTGGGAATTTATTCAAGGTTATTTCAATTTATTTAGGCTTTGTGCATTTGAAGCAGAATGAGGCATGACAGTGGTAGTCCATTGTGTTTGCTGGCATTATTGGTATAAGGTTGTTTGCTAATGAGGAATTGTGAAAACTGTTGGAGAAAGTTATTGGAAGTAGGGGGTTAGAGGGTCCATACCAGGGACTTGTCCAGTAATATTGTTAGGAAGTTTCCAGAACTGTTTTGGTTGCTTACATACAGTAGTTTGTTGGGCATGTAGATAATAAAATGCATGCCATATAGCAGCTTGCTTGGCTAAGTTTCAAAGGAATTTGATCCTACTTCTCATGCCAGGGTTGGAAGATTGCCTCCATTACCTCTTTATGCTTCATCTATAAGACTGACAAATGAATTTAGCTCTTTGGCAATCAATTTTCTAGGTTTGGCTTCAGGAGATCTCTGATAAAAGGAAGCATTTCTCTAATGGATCTGCAAGTATATTAGGTGAAGTATTGGCTGCTATTATAAGATCTCCATACCTTAGTACTAGTCACCGGTTTGTGGTGGCTATCTCAGCTTTTAAAGCAGATATATTAATAGAGGTTTAGGATTTGAAAGAACTCATATGGTCTTGGTTTATTTTAAGGAATGTTATTGGCAAAAGTTTTTGGTGCATGGTCACCAATGGTAAGAGGGTGGATTTTAAAGGAAGAGAGGTTGTTAAGACAGGTGTGGATTCTTGTTTCTGATCCTTTCACTTATCAGATCAATTAGGCTATAGTTTGCTACAGATTCATTAATGGTGTTTAGTCTGGCCCTGAAAGATTAACGTCTCCTAGAATGATTACAGTTCTGAGGATATTAGAAGTGTGTAGCAGATGATTAAGCAAGTCTTGGGATTTTTCTGTAGAAGATGGTAGGTGGCGATAGGAAACTGTTAAGTGGAGGCGGACGATGTTCTGACTGGAGAGAGAGATAATAAACCATTCTGTGTCATATTCATTTAGGGGGGGGGGGGTCACCTGCATTTTAATTTCTACAGTAAGTCTTAATTCAGTAGTATTACAATACTAACACCTCTTCTTTATTTGGGGAAGCATTAAAAATGTGTTTGTATCTGAGGGAATGATGGTGTAAGTTCTGGGTGTCGTCTCTCTCTCTCTCTCGCTCTCTCTCTCTCTCTTTCTCGCTCCCATGACTCGGTGATGGCAGTCACGTCTCGTCAGTGTGTTTGGGGAAAGGATTAATTTGGTTTAGTTTTACTTTTCATGCTGCCTGCATTCGCTAAGATGGAGGTTAGTTTGCCAAAGTTGTTGGGGTTGGCCTGAAGTTACAGGGTGCAGGGGACGTAGATCATTAATACATCTGGGGCAGAGTTACTCTGTATATTAATATCTAACAGCAGTAGTAGTAAGATTACAGGTGTTACTTTGAAAAGGAATTTAGAAATTATTTTGTTGTTTTTAGATACGGGATGAGGGTTATAAAACTTACAGGCTGTTGTAAGTTTATATACTAGGGAGTTGGTGAATTCAAAGGAAGCATATGTTTTGCCTAATGGAAGATGATGGCTGAAGTCTTCACTACAGTGGCCAGTTATGCAGATGAGTTTACAAAACACTATGTGTAGAGTAGCAGTAGGAATAGGGTAAACAAATAGGCCTTCGGCTGAAAATAGAGCATAAATAAAGATGGGAGACATTACTGTGGAAGAGATGCTAAGTGACCTGGCTGTGGTAAGTATGGACAACCTTGTCTTAGTAGAGAATGTCTTGCAGTAGGATAGAGGAGGTAAGTGAGGATGTTCTGTGGCTATGATAAGTATTTAAGGCATGAACAGTTTATCAGAATAAGTTGCTAAATGACTTGCCTTTTTGTTAAACTTCTCTTTCAGGATGAGCCATAGGTGTTAACATGCATATCATTTACTGTGTCTACAAATTATCCGTGATTGGTAATTCACTCGTAAAACTGATTGACATCATTACCTGGAATCATAGACTTAGTTTCAAGTGTAGTAACACTTTTTTATTGCAAGACATGATTATTTTGTTTTTCAAAGACTGTAAATGGTTAAAATAAAGTGCAGATACCTGTTGTTCTCATCTACTCATTCAGTGACTGAGTTCCTTCAAATTAGTAGATGATGCAACAAATATCTGCAGGAAGTAAAATATGATTTAACATACAGTTCACAGAAACCACAAATTTTAAGCACAGATAGGAAATATAGGGAAAAAAGTTGTTATACGTGACAATTTTGGGGTTAGATTAAAGGAAATACTTTGTAAAGAGAAAGAAAAGATATTTGAATGGCGGAACCTCTTAACGTCCTTTGCAAAATGCAACAGTTTGCTGACAATGCATTGTCATGTAACTGCAGTGCGTTATGAGTACAAATGCAACATATTAATTCCTAATAACATAATTGGTAGGTAATAGTGTGCATTAATTTGTACTGACTGTAATGTGTTGTGACATATCTATGCCTGCATAACAATTTTGACTGCACCTTTCACAGTGCATCTGTTCTCTGTGTACTGTACAGTACCTTGTATCTGTGTCTGCAATGCATCAATATAGCCTCTAAATAGTATCTGCATCAATGCTGTGGCCTCTTAGCACTCTCTATAACCACCATGAGTGAGTGCAGTATTCGTGCATACACAAAGTCAATACATAGCAAAACAGTGTTTGGATCATTATAAAGCATAGCAGTGGTATGTGCATATAACATGGCAGTCTGAAAGGGTGGGCGTGGACATGTGTTGAGATACCATTGTGGACATGTATGTACAATGTACCCAACACTGTACATGAACATTTTTAGTATAAAAGCCCCCGATTATCTCATCAACCACAACCACTTCCATGAACATTGAGAAGCAAGAGAAGATATAGTAATACTGAAGCCTAGTGTCTATGCATTATGCATGTACATAGTGACTATACCAGGACCATAAGGCATATGAACTGTTGTACTTATGATGAATATGGTGATGCAACATAGCCATGTGTTTGCACTTCAGATTTTAAAACAACTACACTAAACAGATGATATCTGTTAAGAAGCAGACATGGACAGACTGCTCCATGCATTATGACAAATTCATAAAGGGAATGTCAAAAGAAGATACCTGCAGAATGCAATGCACCATAGATAACTTAGGTGGAGGGCATTCAACAAGCAGTAACCCATACCATCATATGCACTGTGTGCTACAGCATGGATGGTGATGAACGCACATATTGCTAGGAACAGCCTGTCACTACTGTAGCCCTACATGCACATTAGACATACAACTTGTACATGATACGTTTTCTTCATTGTCAAGTACTTTCTGTCTTCTTCTTCTTCTTCTTTCGGCTGCTCATGTTAAGGGTCACCACAGTGGATCAAAGGTTTCCATTTCTTCCTGTCTTCTGTATCTTGCTCTGTCACACCAGCCACCTGCATGTCCTCTCTCACCACATCCATAAACCTTATCTTAGGCCTTCCTCTTTTCCTGTTACCTGGCAGCTTCATCCTTAGCATCTTTTTCCCAATATACTCTGCATCCCTCCCAGCACATGTCCAAACCAACGTAATCTTGCCTCTCTGGCTTTGTCTCCAAACCTTCCAACCTGGGCTGACCCTCTAATATATTTATTTCTAATCCTGTCCATCCTTGTCACACCCAGTGCAAATCTTAATATCTTCAACTCTGCCATGTCATGCTCTGACTCCTGCCTTTTTGTCAGTGCCACTGTCTCCAACCCATATAACATAGCTGGTCTCACTACCCTCTTGTAAACCTTCTTTTTCACTCTTACTAGTACCCGTCTTTTACAAATCACTCCTGACACTCTTCTCCACCCATTCCACCCTGCCTGTACTCTCTTCTTCACCTCTCTTCCACACTCACCATTACTCTGAACTGTTGATCCCAAGTATTTAAACTCATCCACCTTCACAACCTCTACTCCTTACATCCTCACCATTCCTCTATCCTCCCTCTCATTCACACACATATATTCTCTCTTAGTCCTGCTGACCTTCCTTCCTCTTCTCTCTAGAGCATATCTCCACCTCTCCAGGGTCTCCTCCACCTGTTCCCTACTCTCACTACAGATCACAATGTCATCTGCAAACATCATAGTCCACGGGGACTCCTGTCTGATCTCGTCTGTCAACCTGTCCATCACCATTGCAAATAAGTACTTTCTTTACTTTACTTTAAGTACTTTACTTTAAGTAAATTGTCAAGTACTTTTTGTAAGCACAAATAATAACAAGAAGTACGTCCACAAGTAACAGATATAAGACTACATACCTTTGAAGCATGCCACCCTTTGCAGACTACAGCACCATAACACATAAATACTTCATGTTATGTTGTCCTATCTCACCTTCATTCTTGCTGGTTGGGTTCGGAGCTGAATCTCGGCTCCGACTCGGCCATATACCAAAGCTCAAGAGCTTTACTGGCTCAAGGCAATAACCTATCCGGGTGCTTAGCGGCTGTCCCCAGATCTCGTTTGCTGCTTGAAGCCTCGGGATTGTCTTCACTGGCTCAGGCTAGTAAAATTCAGTATTATACTCTGTTTTTTTGGATAAGTTGATTAAAACTTACTACATCTTCATAGTTTACCTTTCCCAGTTACAGTATAGCACTTTTTTGTGTGTTTGTAGTATTCTTGGCTATATTTTCCTTGCTGCTGTCCTTTTGGGCCTTGTTTTTCTCTCTTCCCTTTATCTAGTTAAAGAATCCGTTTCAGTTAGAGGATTCTTCCACATTCTTTTCTCCCTTAAGGAGTTACCATTTAAATTAGAGGTGTCTCCTCGGGTTGGAGGAGATTGTTGTTTAATTTGGCAACTTCTCCTCCTCCCTATCCTTTCCATTTTTTCTTGTTAAAAAAAAGCCTTTTCTATCTAGCTTCTACCTTTTATAGCAGTTAAAAGTTACTGTTGCGTTAGTTTCTTTCACAGGTAAACATGTCTAAAGAATCTGTTAAGGAGCACAAACAATCTGGATTTAAAAAGTGTGATTCATGCACTCAAAAAATGTCTATAACAGATGGAAACACAAGTTGTGTCTACTGTCTAGGACCAGTTCATCTCCAAGACTCCTGCTCCATTTGTCATAGCTTCAGTGCAAGGGTCTTACAGGATTGGAATGATAAGCTCATTTTAAGGGGCTTGTTGAAAGTTGAAGAAGGTAATCAGACCTCAAAACTGGATAAGTCTAAAAAGGCTGCTTCATCGGCTCCTGTGTCTGAACCGTCAAGCAGTTTCAAAGATCCAGCGTCCTCAGATCCAAAAGTTATAGGTTCTGACAAATCTGGTCCTCCCTTGGTTCCATCTGTCTCTTCAGAACCATTGCAGAGCTGAAAAAGGAGTCGGTCACTATCCTTGGAACCTGTTCATTTGGTGCTGCAATCTCCTTTGTTACAATCTGGGACAGGTAGCCACAAATCGTCAAGCCATTCCTCTCAGTCCTCCAGATTATTGGACAATGATGTGGAGCAGGTTGTGTAGAGGTTGCTCCACACCTGGGCCCTAACAGAAATTCTCTTGAGCCCAGCCCATCGGATCATGGAGCCGACAACTGTACTTCAGATAATGTCGATTCTTCTTCCGACTTGGATGAGTTTCGGAGTCAGAGAGTATGGAAGTCGTTCTGCTGGAACTGGCAGAGCCAGTAATCACTCCTGGTATCTCGGCTCTGACATCTGCTCCGATCTCATCTATGCTGTCTTCCATTGAGGGATCTGGGGGTCAACATTCCCTGGTCAGTTCTGGGGAGAGGAGTCGAGTCGGACCCATGTCAGAACCGACTTTCCCACTCAGAGCTTCGGTACGGGTGAATTTGGCTCCCACATCAGCCTCCGAGCCACCCTACTTGGTGCCAGAGAGATCTCCCAGTGCCTTCGGACTGGATTCTCTGTTGGCCCAGGATCATGGTGCCTTTGAAGTGATGCAGAGTGTGCTCTCCACTGAGTCTGCTTCACCTTCGGCTCCAGCCTCTCTTCCCCAAAAACAGCTGGTGTCCACCTCTTCGTCATCCCTCCATCACCCCCAGAGTAGAGAGTCGGTGCCAAAGAAAACCCAATGGGTGGAACATCCTCTTCTGATACCTCCCTGCAACATCCCCCCGAGGAGGTCCCTCAGAAGAGACAGTGTAAGAGGAAGCACGTAGACTCCCCTGAGGCTGTCACTTCTGATACTGACTTGGAGGATTCAGAAGGGTCCCCATGGTCACCCTCTGAGGATGTCTCTTTTTCAGACATCCTGGAGATCCTTAAGTAGAGGGGTGGCTGGAAGTCCCTTTCCCCTTCTGAAGATGAGTCAGTATACCTGGAGGCATTTGGCTCTCACCTCTCCACCTCTTGGGTGTCGCCACCTTTCGACCCTCTCCTGGGTGTAGTGAGTCAAAAGGTGTTGGACTCTCCAGAATCAGTGGACCCCATTCTGCGGAGGCCAAATAAATTTATTACGGCCCCAGAGGACAGACAGTATCTAACTAAGGGAGTTCCAGTTGATGTGATGGTGGTAGCCACAGCCACAAAGAAGGAGTTAGCTGAAACTTCTGCATCTATCCATCCACTGAATAAGGAGTCTCGCACGATGGACAGGTATGGGAATCGTACTTTCTTTTCAGCAGCCTTTACCTTGCGGTTGCTGAATTATTTAACACATTTCACCTAACTTCAGAAGGATCACCTAAAAGAGCTGGGAGATACCCTACAAGGTGCTACAGCCCATGATTTATTGGATAAGATTAATTCTCAACTTGTAACCTTAACCTCCATCACTAACTCCTCCATATGTCTCATTTCCTATGCAGCCGATGGAATGAGCAGGGCAGCAAGTACAGGAATAGCTCTTCAGAGACATTCCTGGATGCGCCTTTGTGAGTCTGCTGAACCCTTCAGATCTTCCTTCATTGACACCCCCTTTGATGGCTCATCCTTGTTCGGGCTGAAAGTGAAAGATACTCTCACCAGGAGCCAACAGGATGGTAAGACATTGTCTGCCATCGGAGTCCATTTTTCCGCCCCCTACCAGACCCTACTCTAAAGGTCATAAGAGCAGAAAGATGTGGTTCCAGAAGTCCAAAGGAGTCTTATCTGGCACTCATGGTGATCCTTACCCCAGGGGTAGAGGGGGAAATAACAATAGAAGACGATGTCCACGTGGCAGAGAGGGTCCACAGAAACAGGGTGACAGAGATACTTTCTCTGGTCGGCCCTTCCAGTGCTCCTGAAAGGAGGCCCGACTGTCCACCTCTGAAGGCAGTCAGGGGGAGGCTATCACTGTACCCAGAAGCCTGGCTGAATTTGACTCAAGACAAATGGGTACAGTACATTATATCCAGGGGTTACAACATTCCCTTTCACTGTTCACCTCACCCATCAAAGTTTATCCCAGACATTCCACCCAGTCAAAGAGATCAAGCAACACTAGAAATTCAAACATTGCTAGATAAAATGAGTCATCCAAGAAGTCCCCGCAGACCAGCTAGGATCCATAATTTACTCAAGGTTCTTTTTAGTTCCAAAAAAGACAGGGAACTGGAGGCCCATACCAGACTCAGCAGACTAAACAAGTCGGTGAAGAAGTCACAGTTCCAGATGGTAACATTGCAATCTATACTCCTTTTTCTGGGACAAGACAATTGGATCTGCTCATTAGATGTTCAGGATGCATACTAGCACATAAAGATGGACAGGCATGCCAGAAGATTTCTACGCTTCTGGCTGGGAGCCAGTCATTACCATTTCAGAGCTCTGCCCTTTAGACTCACCACAGCCCCCAGAGTGTTTACCAAATGCATGGCAGTAGTCACGGCTCATCTGAGACATCAAGGACTCCAAGTGTTTCCATACTTAGATGACTGGCTCCTAACTGCCACCATCAAGCAGCTACTAATCAAAGCCAAGGACTACACCATCCATCTATTATCAAAACTAGGCATTACTATAAATGCAGAAAAATCTGCCTTGTTGCCATCACAGCGTATTACCTTTATAGGTGCAGATTTAAACACAAATGACATGTTGGCAAAACTGCCTCAAGAAAGGATTCAAATGTTACGCAGTCAAGTGCTTATCTTCCTCAACATGAAAAAAGTACAGGCAAGATTTGTCCTCAAGGTCCTAGGCTCCATGGGAGTGACAATAACTCTAGTTCCCCTGGCATGACTTCACATGCGAATATTACAGTGACTACTCTTCACTCAGTAGTCCATACAGGAGTTACCCATGTCTCACGAGATTCTCATTACAGACTCCTGCAAGAGGGATCTGCTTTGGTGGATCCAGTCCACTCAGGTAACAATGGGCAGACCATTTGTACTTCCCCATCCTGCCACTACAGTAACCACAGACACATCACAGATAGGGTGGGGGCGCATTATCTGAGACAAGGGCAGTAGTCCAAGGGGTTTGGAAAGATCACGGGTACCATTTGCACATCAATGTCCTAAAGATGAGGGCGGTACTTCTGGCATTGCAAGCATTTTAGAACTCTCTTCCCACTGGGACTATTGCAATTCGGACAGACAATATGTCGGTGGTATGGTACATCAACAAACAGGGGGGAACCAGATCCTATCCCCTATGTCCAGAGGCCCAGAGAGTTTGGCAATGGGCCATATCTTCCCAATGCTTTCTGATGGCAATGCACATCTGGGGAAATCCAACGTCATAGCACACCAGCTAAGCAGAGCTATTGTCATGCCTCACAAGTGGCCCCTGAATCAGGAAGCTGCAAATCTAATTTTTTTGCAAATGGTGCCAACCTTGCTGTGACCTTTTTGCCACTCCCTTCAATGCCAAATGCAGCAACTACTTTGTTTTCATTTCCCCTTCGGGAGAGTCACAGAGGGATGCACTCGTCCACGATTGGCCCCTGGGACTTCTTTATGCTTTTCCCCCATTTCCTTTGATTCCAAAAGTTATTCAGAAAGCCAGGTTGTTGAGTCACAGGCTAATCCTCATTGCTGCATACTGACCTCATCAGATTTGGTTCCCTTTCCTTTGGCCCCACCTTCAGGAGGACCCATGGATCCTGGACCCAGTGCTAGATCTTCTGATGCATCAGTCAGGAATGCTCCGTCCTGCCCTTCAGAACCTCAAGCTGACAGCTTGGTTTCTCCACTTCCAATATTAGCCAGGCTTCCAAAATTATCCCCTACAGTATGCCACATTTTGGTCTCCTCACACAAAAAGACATCTAGGAAACTTTATGCAAGCAAATGGAAGAGGTTCTCTTGTTTGGTGGACAAAAAACACATAGATCCTTTTACAGCCTCTATACCTGCAATTTTGGAATTCCTGACAGAAATGTTTAATCAAGGAGCAGGGGTGGCCACTATTCAAGTTCAACTAGCCACAATATCTAATTATCATGTGGGGGAACCCAGATCCAATGTAATGTCCCACAAGTTATGCAAGGCCTTCCTCAAGGGTACTTTCCTGTTAAGACCTCCTGTAAGAGAACCTCCTCCCCATGGGATCTAAATTTAGTATTATCAGTGTTGATTCTTCCCCCCTTCGAATCAGCATCCTCTTGTTCTATAAATTTTTATCCTGGAAAACTCTCTTTCTAACAGCAGTTACCTCAGCTAAGAGGGTTTCAGAGTTGCCTTATCCATCCGTCCTCCCTATTTGATCTTCCACAATGATAGAGTTTCTCTCAGAACAAATCCCTCCTTCTTACCAAAAGTCTGTTCTGAAACAAATTTAAACCAATCTGTAGAATTACCTGTGTTTTTTTCCTAAATATAACAACAAGGCAGACTATAAGCTTCACCAACTGAATGTACATAGGCAACTGCGCTTTTATTTATACAGAACGGAAATTTTCAGAAAATTATATCAATTGTTTGTGTCCTATTCAGAAACAAAAAAAAAAGGCTGGGCAGTCTCAAAAGTTACTTTGTCCAAATGGCTTACTGAGACTATCAAATATGTTTATCAATCTCATAATAAAGAACCGCCAGGGAAAGTGAAAGGACATTCAACTTGAGCAGTGTCTACTTCCATTGCCTTTCAATCCAGACTTCCATTGGATTCAATTTGTGCTGCTGCTACATGGGTCAATCCTCACACCTTTATCTCTCATTACAAAGTAGATGTGGCCTCCCAGAACAGGGCATCCTTTGGTACCACTGTCCTGAAGAGTTTATTCCCTTGAGCCACCCAAGAGAAAGGTGCCTGGGACTCTGTCCCAACCAGCAAGAATAAAGGTGAGATGGGACAACATAACATAAAGAAGTTATGTACTCACCATAATGTTCCATGTCTGTTGTTCAGTATCTTGCCTTCATTCTTGCATCCCACCCAGACATCCCCCTCCTGGAGGATCTAGAGGAATTTTACAAATTGGCAAATATGGCCTAATTCCTATCTTGCTTTTCCATTTATCTTTATGACCAATATAGTTCATATATTTTCTCTTTCTGTATGTTAATCATATCATAGGGAGCTCTCTCCTTCAAACAAGATCTGGGGAACAGCCACTAAGCACCATGGTATAGATTATAGCCTCGAGCCAGTAGAAGCTCTCAAGCTTTGGCATATGGCCGAGTTGGAGCCGAGAATCTGTTCCGAACCCAACCAGCAAGAATGAATGCGAGATACTGGGCAACAAGCATGGAACGTTATGGTGAGTACATAACTTTTTTTTCATATACTGCTCACATGGCAACAACACAATATGCAGCAACATTGTAAATTCCTGAACTAAACAAGCACACCTCTCAAGCATAGCAGCATGCAGCACCTGGGATGGTGGCCTAATGGTTAATGTGTTTGCCTTACAAACACAAGGTGCAGGGTTTGAGTCTCACAAGGGATAATTGGCTAAACTTACAATAGCTCGCAAGGTGCAGTTAGCTTAGTACTAGCCTATGAACCTATGAACATATGCAGTTTTCAAAATAAAGGAGTACCTAGGGTAAAAGTAATGACAAGTAACGTAAACCACAGGTTAGTATGTATATAGAATGTAGTGCAAATTAGCTGTTTGTCACCTCCAATATGTTCACTGCATATCATTTTTCAATATATGTGTGAAGTTCAGGGCACCATTGTAGCTCAGCAGTATGATGGTATGCTCTGTGTCTCACTCTCCAAGATCAAGTGTTTGAGCCTGACTTTTTAATTTAAACACTTGCACATCTCACTGCCCAAAAAATAAATAAATTCCAAAAGTATTCGTAGACAGTTTCATACACTGGCATGTGTATGAAACTACACACTACCACCTGCTCCCGACACTTTAAACCTATTATTCATGACCACCTTCTCCTCCACATTCTGTCCAAGTTAGCACAGTCCATACACAAACGGTAACTTACCTTTTCTTCCCTCATACGGTCTGGGGACATTCATCCTAACCCTAAGCCACAAAACGCTCTTTCATCCCTACACTCTAACACCACCACTTCCCATAAATATCTCCATTTCACCACCATAAACTTTCAGAGCATTTGCAATAAAACTTCTGAGTTTCATGCCTGGCTCATACAAAACAGGACTGTCTCAAACCCTCTATAAATGACTCTGAGTTCCTCCCTCCTTCTTTCAATGCAATTAGGGCAGATAGACATAATAAGAAAGTAGGTGGTGTCACCATCATTTATTCCAATACTCTCAATGTATCCCCTTACACTGACTCAGTTTCTCAATTTCAGAATGCTGAACTTCTAATATCTTTTCTAGAAATTAATGATTCAAAAAAAACTCTGTATTTTAGTCATCTACATCCCCCCAGGTAATAATATCCCAGTATTAGAAAACATATTATCCTGGATTTCCTTTACTATAAAAAATGAAACTATTATACTTGGTGACATGAACATCGATTGGGCTTCTACCTACCCTAATAACTCACCCTCAGGCATAAACTTATTTCACTTTACCCAACTAATCAATACTACTGCTAGATTCAATGGCAAATCCAACAAAGGTTCAATACTAGATTGGATCCTGGTCTCAGATCCTTCCAAATACCTAACAGACAGCACCATGTCTAACTCCTTCAGCGACCACCACCCTACCTATGTCACTCGTAACTGCTCATCCCTCTCTAAACATATCAACTCTATCCACAACCTATCAAAATTATGTCACCTTACCCTTCACAGCATACTGAAAAGCCTCAACTGGACAGCCTCAAATCCCTACCACTGGATGATGTACTCCTCTTCTTTAATAACTCCTTTCTAAACATCCTGCATAGACTAGCTCCCATCAGACCCTTAACAATAAAAAACAATCATGCTCCCTGGTTATCTAAGCCTACCAGAGAGATTATGAAAACAAGAGACAAAGCCTGGAAACACTGGATTAAATCCAATAATCCCTCAGATCTTATCCACTATAAACAACTCCAAAACCAAGCCAAAAAAAAAACGTATCTGTCAAGACAAGCAACAATAGTTTTGGAAGATACAAACAAATAGGAAAAATAATCCCAAACTTTTCTGACCTTCTGTCAACAACCTCTTAAAGCCTGGCACCAAATCCAATCCTTGTCCATTACCAAGCATGCCTCCTGAACAAATTGCCTCCTCTTTCAACTCCTAGTTCATCGATACCATAGCAAACATTATTGCCTCATTTTCCTCACCCCTCCATAATAACAGTTCTTTCACTCCCACCTCTCCTTCACTGCCACATCAAAACAGCCCCAACTCTAACATCCCCACTCAAAATTGCATTCAATAACCCCCCCACCTAGAATTTAACCTCTGAAGCAAAAAGTGTGTCAGTTTTTACATAGAGTTTAACCTCTCTCCTAGCTCCATTTCCTACATAAAAAAAACTCCTCTATAATCTAAAACCCTGTCCCAACTCTGCCGACAGAATTCCTGCCAAATTTCTTAAGATCACTGCTGATGCAGTAGCCTACCCAATAAGCATTCTTATTAACAGGTCCATCCAAGAATCATACTTCCCTCTTCTCTGGAAAAAAGCCATCATCCTACCCCTCTATAAAGGTGACCCTTCCTCCGATATCTCCAACTTTTGTCCCATCGCTATGCTTTCTCCTATATCCAAAATCCTAGAGAAATGTGTCCAAAAACAACTTATCCACTGCCTTTTACAAAACAAAATCCTTTCTCCTACCCCGCATGGACTCCTCCCTGGTCACAACACATCTACCGCTCTAATCTCCTTCTTAGACATAGTCAACAAAGCCCGTGACTCAGGACAATTCATGTCAGCTCTCTTCCTGGATCTGTCAAAAGCATTCAACACCATCTCTCACTCTATCCTCATCCTCACAGAATATGTAGAAATAAAGTGGATGCATTTGCTTAGAGCAGATAAATGAAAAGGGTTAAATGATGTCATCCCTATAAAACCAATTTTGAAGTCACGTGACCTTAGACACTGATTAAAAAGCTACCTCTGGTATGAGTTTTTTTAATGTTGGATCTGATGAAGTACTTATTTGTATGAAAGCACTTATCCTGTTTTTATGAGTTTTATGTTTTATGTTTTAAAAGTCTATTAAAATGGTTTTGCTCATGTCTCACTGCTTATCCAGCTTTCTTCTTCATTTAGTTTTTTATTTATTGACTTTTGCTTGCCGGGAATGTCCATTGGGCCAGAAGCCAGCCCATTTTCTCACTGCCTAGCCAGCTTTCTTCTTCATTTAGTTTTTGCTTTTGCTGGTTGCTCTTTATTTTAAATAAAAAAATAAATAAATATTCCTTGCCATGCACTTACCTGTAGTATGTTTCTCTGACAATGAACAGTGCACTACTAGTGTTAATGGTTACAAAGTATAACATTTGTGTAAAGTTTTGTAAGGGTGCTACCATGATTAAATCACTGGATGTCTGATACATACTGCATGGGATACTTTATATTATTGTTAAACTTTTTGTTTATTTTTGTTTTGTTGTATAACACCACACAAAATATTTGCCCCTGCCATGGTGCATTGCATTCTGCAGAAGAGTACTTTTGTGAACGTGCATTTATTGAAGCATGAACCTTTAGACACATTTTAAGGAATCATTTTAAAGCTGAATGAAATGCAGGTGGAGAGAAAAAGAGAGAACTGATAGCTGGTATATAAAAAGAGATATGAAAGTAATAAACCCTACTGCTGAGACAGCGCTAAGGAATCTGGTCTGAATTAGGCTGTAGCTTTTATCTGGCCAATGGTTGGAGGCTGAGTATATGGAAAGGCATATACTATCTAGTTCCACTCATTTTGGTTAGAACCTAAAATGCATTATGACAAAAATAATACAATAACACGTTTTAAAGTTTATAAGATTGTTTGTGTCAATTAATAAATTGTGCCCTACTGAATTTCAGGGGCATCAGTGAGCAAGCCTTTTCAAATGTTTCCTGCATTATCTGAAATACTGAAATAAAAACTCACCCAGTATGATGCTATTACTGAAATTTATTATTCATGAAAAAAACAAGCTGACATGTAAAAAAAAGTGGAATAGGCATGGTATAGAAACATCCTGGTTCTTCTCTGCATTTTGTAACCAATATTATGTTAGCTTGCTTAATCTTTTCTCCATGATAATATGTTACATTGGATTAATTCTAATGTGTACTAACCAACCATTTATTTCTAAATTAAAAATCTCAGAATCTCCTGCAGCCATAGCTGGCCTTAGGCATAGGCCAACTAGGCGGCCACCTAGGGCGCAGCTCTACAGGGGCGTTTTTCCAATATTTATTTGGTGTAGGTAGACCAGGATAGGGGCACCAGATGGTGTGGTGGAAGGCGCCGTGGAGCCCCTTTGCCTAGGGCACCAGTTGACCTAAGTCCGCTCCTGCCTGCAGCTGTCCTCAAAGCAATGGCTTATGAGCAGCTAACATTACATCCTAAAACAGTATAATCTCTAGGTTGCTGTTGTAACATTTAATTTCACATGCTATGTACATTATTACGTTATGATGTGTATTTTAGGAACTGGTGGAAGAAGCTGTTAAACCTATATGCACCACAAACCACTCACCATCCAGCCCCTGTAATCTGGTCTGATGTTACTTATAGGGGGCTTTCCTTCATCCCTTACAACAAAACTGGTAGCCTAGAATGAAGTAAATGAAAAGAGATGCTTTATTATATCTGGAACTACATTGATGAACAAATAATGCAGCAGTTAAACTTGTACTGACATTACCTCTTCATCATGAGCTTAGTTTACTTTTCACTGACCAGCTTCCTTAAAAAAATCTGTTGTTGTTTATTTGGAAACTCCGTCATGCTGCTATAGTGGTTTATTTGGAAACCAAGTTATGTTGCTATACCACAATCTCAAATGACCTGTGCCACGTGCTGTCTAATATTTTTATGCTTTTTTTCTGGTTTCATTTTGCATTTTTGATATGGCAGGATATAAAACTGTTATCCTGGTAGCTACAGAATATCAAAGTACAGTCACATACCTCTCAACTGCACAGATTTTTGCAGAATGTCCAGATTTTTGCATCGTATTTTTGGTCTGCTCCTCATAAAAATTGTGGTTTATTGGGAAAATCATTGAGGATTGATGTAATTAAATAATGTTAAATAATGACAGATATGGGTTTCAGACTTCAAATCCTTCAGAAAATACATAATAATTCAAAACCTGTTATACTAGCAACTTTCTAGGTTTATAGGAGTAACATTACAAATTTGTCCCTAATTGTGGGCCTTCGTTTCCCCATTATTTCGGTCTTTATCCAGATTTCTTGCACCGAGAGGTTGAGAAGTAAGAGCACAGTGGTTTGGTATAACAGTGCGTGAAGCAGTAATGATAACCTGACAGTACATTATACTTTTAATTAGTAAATGTGAGTGATGCTGGATTTACTCATGGCAACTGTGGTTAGTCATGAAGCTGATGCCCATAAACATATGCTAATGTTATGTAATCCAGCTTCAAGCATGGTTAGGTAGAGATTATTAATATTATACAAAAAGGTTATAAGACTGAGAAAGTTCAACCTTGTTAAACAAGTTTGTTTTAAATAAGTGAACTCTGCTTTTGCTTAGATGCTTCATTTGAGACAGCTGTCCAAAGAACTGTACATGATCTTATATACTTGAACTGGGCTTACAACATACGTCTCAACTATCCCTGATTTTGCACGTTTGAGACAGCTGTCCAAAGAACTGCACATGATCTTATATACTTGAACTGGGCTTACAACATACTTCTCAACTATCCCTGATTTTGCACGTTTGAGACAGCTGTCCAAAGAACTGTACATGATCTTATATACTTGAACTGGGCTTACAACATACTTCTCAACTATCCCTGATTTTGCACGTTTGAGACAGCTGTCCAAAGAACTGTACATGATCTTATATACTTGAACTGGGCTTACAACATACTTCTCAACTATCCCTGATTTTGCAGACTGTCCTTGATTTTGCCTTATATTTTTGATCTGTTCCTCGTAAAATCTGTGATTTTCTGAAAAATAATTGTGGATTCCCGTAACTAAATAATGACATACATTTGAGTTTCAGATTTTGTATCTTTCAGAAAATGCACATTAATGCAAAACCTGTATTTCTGATAACTTTGTAAGTATGAAGAGCAATATTTAAAATCTGCCCCGATTGTGGGCCTTTGCCCCTATTACTTTACGGTTCTGTTCCCATTTCTTGCAGTAAGAGGTTAAGAAGTATGACCTGCAAACCTTGTTGTATGAAATTTGTACCACTGACATTATAATATTAACTCTTCATTCATTTTCTAATGTTGTTTAAAATTGCATATATTTAAATGGGAAGAAATGTGCTTTTGAAAGTGCTCTTTATACTCCAGAAATGGAAACATTTTACCTTTTAGGTATATTTTCAAAAGATACCATCAGTCTCTGAGCAGTAGCTTGAATTTTATTTCTTTAGCTAACTAAATAGATGTTAGAGCAGTGGTAGTCAAAGTCAAAGTAAACTTTATTGTCATTTAGATCTGCACATAGTACAGCTAAACAAAATTACATTACTGTTTCCAACGCAAGAAACAAACATACATATACTTACTATATAGTAATATTAGGACAGACACATACAGACATTACATGCATAAAATGTGTCATCTAGGGTATTGCACAAGTAGATATTACACAAACTTGAATTTTCACATTAACCAATTATATTTTAATTCACATTAACCAATACGTGACGACCCACCACTGCCAACTAATATGTGACGTGGATATCTCACCTATGGGCCAGATATCATTGAGCCACAATCCTCACCACTGGCACCTGTGGAGGGACGTTCACTGGGAGGATAACAGGTACACACACAGTATTTCCAGATGCAGTCCTCTGCATCAAGTGCAATTTTCCTTAAGAGCACACAGAGACCACAGTCAGTCAGGGGCTGGTTTCTCCCTCTTTCTTCAGATCCCCAATAAGGCTCCCCACTGGCACAGCTATAGAGTTGAATCCTTAGCCAGGGTTCCAAGCCAAGTCCTCCAACACTCTCTCTGTCCAACCAGTGCTTCATGTCCCTGCCCAAGTAACTGACACATAAACTCTTGGAGACTTGATTTATACACACACACACACACACACACACACACACACACACACACACACACACACACACACACACACACACACCTGGGAAAGGCTGGCACAGGTTTACTAGCTATGCCCCCTTTTGCCAAGACTATAAGGTAGTTACCACTGCCACCAGAACCCCTTGCCAGCTACTTTAAGGTTAAGTACAGATTTACTACCATTCACATGACCGAGATAAGTCAAAAAGATCTTCAAAAATATAGTTTTGATCACACACTTTCATATAATGATCATATAGCATACACAGACTTCCTAAATGATAACATTATTTTATAGAACATGTACCTCATAAAAATACCATATTACAAGGGAATTTACTTTAATCACAGTGGGAGAAGTAATTTCCTAACATCCCATGCAGACCAGACAGTTCATTTGAACCTCTTCAAGCTTTAACTAGCTAAGACAGTAAGCAACTAAGGCATTCACAGTCCTACTATGTGCAATGCGGCATAGGTAAGAAGTAAATAATAAAATACAGAATAATTCCTTATCTAAAACTGTAGGATAATTGTTGTCAATATAAATATAATGTTAACTGTTTAGATACAAATCAGAAAAAAATATATTAAGTAACTGAATCTATATTTTTCAGAGAAGGTATTGGTTTATCATGTTTTCATGAAAGCCCTTCTCTACTTCTCTTTAAAAGGGAACTGGTGGTACTCAAATCAGTCCAGGAACATATTCCTCAGTCTCATATTTTACAAGCTACAGTAACAGTGGAAATTGTTTTAAATGCTGTTTACAACTGTTGCAGTGCTGTGTTTGGGTCTACAGACATTTAACATTCCAACTTTGACCCAGGGAAGTAAGGAACACAGTACACCCAGCAGTTTAAGTGGTGTTAGAATTGCAGATCAGAGCTACTTACAGTATGTCTAATAACACATGCAAAAATAGATGTGTATCTTCTCTGCAATAGCCTGGAAGTATCTTTTATAAACAAAAAAATATATATATCTGTAACTGAAAAGTACGACCTCCAGCATTAACAAGGGAATTCAGAAGAATTCTTTAGCTTCAGTGTTTTTCACTTTTCATCCAGAAACTCCTTTGCTAAACAAACATTATTATGAATATTAATTTACTGTACCTAAACATGCTGGCTTAACTATCCTATAAACTACAGTTTCAGCCATGTACAAAACTGGTCACGCATGGCTCCATTTGTGTACCTAGCAATCATATGTCCTCTGCTTTAATGGCGGTCTATAAAACAGGAGCCTGGAGTAAAGGGCAGTAGCCATAATTTCCTACATCTGAATATCCACAAAGCTAAATTCCTTTTATTTCAATCAGTTTGTAGATACAGGGGTTAAATGTTTGTTGAGAATCTGTGTAAGAACTAATACAGTGTCCAGGACTTTCGGTATTTTTGATAACAGAAGACAGATCACCTTTTGTGTCACCCTGTATGGCACAGCTGTGCCTTACAAATTGGTATTTCATGATCTCAGTGGATCCAGTATAATACATTCCTATTCTTGGTGTCTTTTGACTTATCTAAAGAAAGGCATCCTCAGCAAATTTTGTCATAACTCAGAGGAATAATTCAATATGGCACCATAAAACTGATTTTTTAAGACTTTAAGAGCAGTAAGATGTTTGGAGATTTCGAATGAACACACCATCTTGTAATGATGTATTTGGCATTAGTGTTGACTGATTAAAAAGTATGATGTCTGTAGATTTGAAATGAAGTACGTGTCCCTTTTTTTTATTCACTTACTCTGCTAGCATTCTGAAGTGATGTTTGCATTTTGTGCAAAATCATACACAGTGGATCAAGAGAATTTGCTTTTTTTTCCCCTATTGTAGGGCAATCTGGAATAAAATAGAGAATTATGTCTTTAAAAAAAGTTTCTATTTTTGATGTGATGCATGGGTAGGTTCAGGTTCAGTTACAGAGTTTTGCTATAGTGACTAGTCAATTTATTGGAAATCTACTATTTATTATAGATCCAGTTTATATCCTGTGACAGGAAATGACCACCATCATCAGTTAAAGAACAATGAACAGTCACTGTTTCTGGTATGGAGCTGGATAGTCTACATCTTGTCATCAGCAATTGCACTCAAGTATGACATACAAAATGGAAGGCATGGAAAAAGTATAAGGTCGACCTCTGCTGTTCTTAACAGACGAGACCTCTTACTGCATGCGCTGGTCTACCTAAGCTTAGTAAAATACATAGTGGTATGTGTGGACAATGCATAAATTTAGCTTATTTATAAAATAACTAACTGAGTCACTAAGGTATTCCAAAGGGTCTTTTCAGCTATGACATATGTACAAAGTATAAATATATAGACATAGATATAGATATAGATATAGATATAGATATAGATATATCAATGTAGATGCGAACTATACAATAACTCCTAGGCAACTGGATAAGTCCAATAATTATTATCAATATACTTTTTCCCATTTTTTTCTACAAGGGGTCAGGATGTTTTGTCAGCTGTCATCATCTCTGTTGATTACATGCCAGTCTTCTCTCAAGCAATATGTCCATCTACTGTCTGAATGGCATAATTTTCTCTTGTTTCATGCTATCTTTCCCAAATCTTCTTCACCTAATCATCTCCTGTCTTCCTGCACATATGCTTAAATCACAATAATTTGTTCACTTTGACCTTCTCTGCAAATGGACCTTCTTTGGCTTCTGCTATGATGTCCTTATTTCTTTGTCTGTCCAACCGTGTACATCCAACCACTCATCTCAGGCACTTCATCTCCAGCACCTCTAACTTACTCAGCTCCTCTGTCTTCAATGTCCAGGTTTCTGTGTTGAACCACTGTTTTGTACACCTTACTTAGTGTAATAATATGCACTCAAACCTAGACTGCTTCAGCAAAGAATAAAGCAGTCATGATTACAAAGACATTAAAGATTTAAGTCTATGACTACAAACCATACTGTAATACAGCCTAACAATGCAGGAAGTGTAACACACAAAGTACTGTGTCAATGCAGTGAGATTATTATGGTAAGCAAAACAGTTTAAATTTTAAAACATTCTTCATTCAAAACGAAGATAGATAAAACATCAATGTAATCCCAGTTAAAAGTTTAGCTTTACTACCATCGGTTTTCAAGCCAATTTCAAGCAGAGATAGATGTTATTTACTTGAAAACTATTGTTTTAAAAGGACCCCTCTGTCTACTCAAAAATAATAAACTCTAAAGGAAAGCACCAGCTTAGGTACATAAATTTGCTAGTTGTAGTCAAAAGGCAGCCAGTTAAACACCACAGACAGGAGCTGTCTCACACTTCCCTTACCGTTATATTCTCATTCTGAGGTTACTACAATTCTAAGAAAGAATAATCCAAAAATAACTGAATACAAATTTCTCTCTGTCTCTAAGAAAAAAAAATGTCTCACTCATTCTCTGAGATGTTCCGGTCTCAGGAGTCGATTTAAATAACTCTACAGCTGACTCCGCAAGCATTGTGTCTCTTCTGAGTGAGGTAACAGTCATAACAGACTCAAACAGTAAAGCTTAAGTAACTGTAATACAAGCAGTCTTGTACTGGGTACTAGAATATAAACTATTCTTAAATTAGGGAAGTCAAGGGCATTGCTAAATTCACCTGAAATAGTGTTCCACACAGCCTGAGTTATTTTAGGGAAAGCATTGCCTCCTATATTGGGACTGTAGGTTGGCTGGCTGAGATCTACTACTGCACATTGCTGCAGTCTCAGGGAGTAGTGACGTGAGATGAGGTAATGGTTAGCTTGCAAGCCAAAGAAGGACAAGCACCACTGTCTAAGTGTGAGTGAGTGTGTGTGCGTGTGCGTGTGTGTGTGTGTGTGTGTGTGTGTGTGTGTGTGTGTGTGTGTGTGTGTGTGTGTGTGTGTGTGTGTGTGTGTGTGTGTATGTGTGTATGTGCACGCGCACATGTGTGTGTATGTGCAGGCGTGCATGTGCGTGTGTGGTCAGTGGGAAACAGACACATCTCTCACCTAGTTAGCCAAGTTAGCCATACAAGACCTCGTAGTGCTGTTTGCTAAGTTTGGAAAGACTGATGACATTATATACTTTGTTCAAGTCTGTTTGTAACAATGTATATTGCATGGCTAAGGGAAAGGGATACAAAGTCATAGGCGTATACTATAAGTATGACTAAGGGAAAGGGATATAGAGTCATAGGCGTATACTACAAGTATGACTAAGGGAAAGGGATATAGAGTCATAGGCGTATACTGGTCTAATGAGCAGTGCAACCTTTATGAGCCAAGCCCTACACCCCCCCCTCCAAAAAAAATAAATAAATAAAACAACCACACACAGGCAGAGAGAGAACATGCAGACCCCACACAGACAGTGATCACAGGTCAGGATCAAATCCTGTACCTTCATCATGACACTTTGAAAGTGTCCCTAGTTGTCCCAGAATATTTTTGGATTTACAAGTTTTGAGATAAGAATTATCTTATCTTTACGAGCTTGTGACTCTGGACTTGAAAACTATTCTAATTTATAACTAAACAATGTGTATTGCTATACTTCCCATATCAAGTGTATATAATAAACCCTTAGAGACTGGTGTAACCTTTTCTCATACACAATACCAAATTACACAGTCTTTATGCAAAATGTCTGATATTTTTCATTTAATTTTGTTGAGAAGTACAGACCCTTGAAAGTTTTCCTGAAGCTGGAAACTCCTGTTATGACATTATGAAAGACTGAACTCACAATGCCTCACTATGTAAATTAGTGTATACACTGCTATATTTCCAAGCTAACTTTAGTAACAGAATGGTTCTATATCCTTACAGGACAATTGTAAGATATATGTTATGGGAATAACTTCCATACTGACAATTAACATAAGTGAAGATTTATTAATGCAAATCATAATGTAAGTAAGTAGCTGCTCTTCAAAAAAAAATGACATTGTTTCTATTACCAAGCATAAATCTTCTTTCGGCTGCTCCCGTCAGGGGTCATCACAGCAGATCAACTGTTTCCATGTCTTCCTGTCTTCTGCATCTTGCTGTGTCACACCAACTACCTGCATGTCCTCTTTCACCACATCCATAAAACTTATCTTAGGCCTTCCTCTTTTCCTGTTACCTGGCAGCTTCATCTTTAGCATCTTTTTCCCAATATACTCTGCATCCCTCCTCAGGACATGTCCAAACCAACGTAATCTTGCCTCTCTGGCTTTGTCTCCAAACCTTCCAACCTGGGCTGACCCTCTAATATACTTATTCCTAATCCTGTCCATCCTCGTCACACCCAGTGCAAATCTTAACATCTTCAACTCTGCCACGTCAAGCTATGACTCCTGCCTTTTTGTCAATGCCACTGTCTCCAACCCATATAACATAGCTGGTCTCACTACCCTCTTGTAGACCTTTCCTTTCACTCTTACTGGTACTCGTCTGTCACAAATCACTCCTGACACTCTTCTCCACCCACTCCATCCTGCCTGTACTCTCTTCTTCACCTCTCTTCCACACTCACCATTACTCTGAACTGTTAATCCCAAGTATTTAAACTCATCCACCTTCGCCACCTCTACTCCCTGCATCCTCGCTATTCCTCTATCCTCCCTCTCATTCACACACATATATTCTGTCTTAGTCCTGCTGACCTTAATTCCTCTTCTCTCTAGAGCATATCTCCACCTCTCCAGGGTCTCCTCTACCTGTTCCCTGCTCTCACTACAGATCACAATGTCATCTGCAAACATCATAGTCCACGAGGACTCCTGTCTGATCTCATCTCTCAACCTGTCCATCACCATTACAAATAAGAAAGTGCTCAGAGCTGCACCTTGATGTAATCCCAACTCCACCTTAAATGCTTCCGTCTCTCCCACCGCAGACCTCACCGCTGTCACACTACCCTCATACATATCCTGTACCACTCTTACATACTTCTCTGACACTCCCGACTTCCTCATACAATACCACAACTCCTCTCTAGGCACCCTGCCATATGCTTTCTCTAAATCCACAAAGACACAATGCAACTCCTTCTGACATTCTCTATACTTCTCCATCAACACTCTCAAGGCAAACATCACATCTGTACTGCTCTTTCCTGGCATGAAACCATACTCCTGATCACTAATCATCACCTCCCTTCTTAACCTAGCTTCCACTACTCTTTCCCATAACTTCATACTGTGACTGATTAATTTAATCCCTCTGTAGTTACTACAGCTCTGCACATCACCCTTATTCTTAAAAATCGGTACCAAAACACTTTTTCTCCATTCCGCAGGCATTCTCTCACTTTCCAAGATTTCATTAAACAATCTAGTTAAAAACTCCCCTGCCATTTCACCTAAACACCTCCATGCTTCCACAGGTATGTCATCTGGACCAACAGCCTTTCTGTTCTTCTTCCTCTTCATAGCTTTCCTTATTTTCTCCTTGCTAATCCATTGTACTTCATGATTCACTATCCCTACATCATCCAACCTTCTCTCCCTCTCATTCTCTTCATTCATCAGCCCCTCAAAGTACTCTTTCCATCTGCTCAACACACTCTTCGCTTGTCAGTATGTTTCCCTCATTATCCTTTATCACCTTTACCTGCTGCACATCTTTACTAGCTTGGTCCCTCTGTCTAGCCAATTGGTACAGGTCCTTTTCTCCCTCCTTAGTGTCCAACTTTTTATACAACTCGTCATACGCCTTATCCTTAGCCTTCGCCACCTCTCTCTTTGCCATGCACCTCATTTCCTTATACTCCTGTCTACTTTCTTCATCTCTCTGACAATCCCACTTCTTCTTCGCCAACCTCTTTCTCTGTATACTCTCCTGTACTTCTTCATTCCACCACCAGGTCTCCTTGTCCTCCTTCCTCCTTCCAGATGTCACACCAAGCACCTTTCTAGCCGTCTCTCTTACTATCTCTGCTGTAGTTACCTAGCTATTATGTAACTCTTCACTGCCACCCACTGCCTGTCTTATTCATAAATCATTATCAATATCTGGCATGACATCACTTTGTGGGTGTAGTCATAGAGAAAAACTGAGTAGGCAGTGATACCAAGTCATAAAAAATGCCACAATTTACATTATTTTTCAGACCACTTGCAGCGTTAGCATCAAGAGAATAACAGAAATGAAATTAATTGTAAGCTAAAGCTATGTGGGAAACATAAGACACTACACTGTAGCAGGCATTCATGCATCATCTCAAACTTGGTATGTATGACAGAATAAAAGCATGGACATGTCATGTAAAAGAAAAACTTCTATAGATGACACAGTTTCCAGATTTCATCATTTCAAATAGGGAGGTGATGCTCAGTTTCTAAGGAAACACAATCAGTTCTGATATTATCAGTGTTGAACTGTATGTTTGTGTGAAAGTAAGACTATATTCTCCTCAAGTACTCCAATAAGGAGTTCTGGACAAAATTCAAGGTTGTTTTAGCCCTGCAAAAAATCAGATTATCTACATATAGCTGCGCACAGACCTTAAGTGTCTATATTAAGTAATTCATAAAACATATAGGGCCAATTATCAGGCTGTGTAGCACAGTAAAACAAGGGTCCAATAATCAGAAAGTGAAGCATCCACAAGAACTCTGGCTGTTCTAGATTTTGTTTAGTTCCCAGACCAAAGACCAAGCTATTGTTTCATCTCCAAATCCCAGGACAGTCATCTGCATTAGTAAAAGACAGTGGCTGAATAAATCAAAAACTCTTTGTGTTCACAAAGAGGACTCCTTTACAAAGTTTGTCAATTATGCTGATAAAGATGGTCTCAATTATGGAGTATAATAAGAATATATAATTATCTATTTATTTACATATTTAAATATTTAATTATACATTTTTATTATGTAAGTGAACTAGCCTTGCAAACCATTTTGACCCATGAAATGGGCACACGAAAAACAGACAAATAGTGCAAAACCAGTCATTAGAAAGCACAACATGAATATCACGTATATTACAATACGTCACTTGGCAGAGTAGTGCATAAGGCAAAAAGAAAACAGGTGAAAAACAAATGGCAGCATTTGGTACAACACAATATGGTGCAGAAAATAGTGTATGTTCAATGCAATCATTTGAAGAGACACAACATCAGCAGAGCACTAAGAACTACCCAGTGAAAAAGTATTTTTGAAGGTACTTAAGATTTTTGGGAAAGATTTTGAAAAACTCTTTGCAATGTTACATTCAGAGAAATCAGTTTGCAACAGCATTCAGTGTGTTTAGTACGTTATGATATAGATATAAAGCTGAGTCTGGGTCTGTAGCATTTGCATTTGGACTTCTAGAAGAGGCAATTTTGAAATAAGTGTTTGAATGTACTGTGACATAAAGATTTATGGTAATGCAACAATAAGTTTCAGGTATATGATACAAACATTTTTTACAAGTGCAGCTGAGGTGCATTAAAGACTTCACAGAGCAGTAACCCACTATTGTTTTGTGAGCAAAAGTAACAGTGTGCAAGAGATGATCTGAGTTTATGGATCACACCGTGCTTGTTTTCATGATGAAAATTTAGAAGGCCAGGTGTCATACAACTGTTCTTTGAAAGACTTTTTTTTGCTTATATAATTTTTTTCTAGGCACTTTCTGCCCCCATGCCTGATAAACGTCAAGCCTCCGCAATAGGACTTTTCTTAATCATTTCCCTGCACTAGGAAACTATTCCAGTATAGCGCAGAAGGTGAGAATCATCAAGCCAGGCCATCATACAGGATCCATAAGGGCTGCTTGTGCACTAGGAAACTATTCCAGTATAGTGCAGAGGGTGAGAATCATCAAGCCAGGCCATCATACAGGATCCATAAGGGCTGCTTGTACACTAGGAAACTATTCCAGTATAGTGCAGAGGGTGAGAATCATCAAGCCAGGCCATCATACAGGATCCATAAGGGCTGCTTGTGCACTAGGAAACTATTCCAGTATAGTGCAGAGGGTGAGAATCATCAAGCCAGGCCATCATACAGGATCCATAAGGGCTGCTTGTGCACTAGGAAACTATTCCAGTATAGCGCAGAGGGTGAGAATCATCAAGCCAGGCCATCATACAGGATCCATAAGGGCTGCTTGTGCACTAGGAAACTATTCCAGTATAGCGCAGAGGGTGAGAATCATCAAGCCAGGCCATCATACAGGATCCATAAGGGCTGCTTGTGCACTAGGAAACTATTCCAGTATAGTGCAGAGGGTGAGAATCATCAAGCCAGGCCATCATACAGGATCCATAAGGGCTGCTTGTGCACTAGGAAACTATTCCAGTATAGCGCAGAGGGTGAGAATCATCAAGCCAGGCCATCATACAGGATCCATAAGGGCTGCTTGTGCACTAGGAAACTATTCCAGTATAGTGCAGAGGGTGAGAATCATCAAGCCAGGCCATCATACAGGATCCATAAGGGCTGCTTGTGCTCTTGCTGGCATCCCAGCAATGAGAGCATTTTCATGGTCTAATCCACCCCGTGGGTAGAGGAACAGGTTATATGCATTACCACAGAGACCCACAATGCCTTCTACGACTGAGTGCACACTCCCACTCTTGTTAATAAAGCTACTTCCAGACAGTGACTTGATGAGCCAAACACCTACGCTCAAGATGCATACCGTGATACCCTGCCTGTGAGGAATTGTGAGTGAATGCATCCTACACAGCACCAACCCCACCTCCCAAAATGGGTATGCTGCTGCTCTTCTGCCAGCTCTGCCAAGTGTCTAAGCTGCTAATTGAATTTGGGTTGCCAGGAGCAGCACATCAGGTTTATCTCTCTATACCATCTATGTGCTTATATCATTTTTGATGAAGAATGTTTTACTGCTTTATCACTCTAAACAGTCTCTCAGCCACTTCTGAAACCAAACATGTACTGTTTTACATAAGGCTAGTTTGTAGCCAGTGTAGAAGGATGTTATGGTTGACAACACAAAATGTTTTTCAGAAATCTATAAATATACTGCACGATTTAAGTGACCACAGTCAGAGATGAGGCAGACTACATTAGCTATAAACTAATGTGCAGTGCTAGTACCATATCCTTCTCTGAACCTATGATGGCTATGACTTAGGTTCACATATTAGATGATATATTACAATACTAGGTACTATATTTTGTCAAGGATTTTATTGAAACGGGTGTGTAATTGGAAAGCAATCTTATGCTGCTTTAACTGTAAATTTAAATAAAACCACAACAGTAGTATTTACGCATATAAGGAAAATGATTTAATAATGTCAAATCATACCAAATTCAAAGACAGTTCCTTGGAAAAATCAATTCAAGGATTGCACAAAACTTCACAATTGGGACAGTGTCTCTACTGCCCTAATCCTAAATCTGATCATAACCCTAAATGCATCCCTTACTATAAGATATAGTTGGGAGGGTGGCCTAATGGTTAAGGTGTTTGCCTTACAAACACAAGGTGCAGGGTTTGAGCCTATAAGGAAATGATTTAATAATGTCAAATCATACCAAATTCAAAGACAGTTCCTTGGAAAAATCAATTCAATGATTGCACAAAACTTCACAATTGGGACAGTGTCTCTACTGCCCTAATCCTAAATCTGATCATAACCCTAAATGCATCCCTTACTATAAGATATAGTTGGGAGGGTGGCCTAATGGTTAAGGTGTTTGCCTTACAAACACAAGGTGCAGGGTTTGAGCCTCACAAGGGATAACTGGCTATACTTAAAATGGCTTGCAAGGGCAGTTAGCTTAGTACTAACCTATGAACCCTTGTCCTAACCCTAAATATAACCTTTCACTATGAATAATCAATTCCCAAATATCCAAAGGGGTAAATGGATGATCATAAATTATCACTGTACTAGTGCCAAAAATACCCACTTGCAGGTGGACAAGACCCACCCAGTACTCCTCCAAGTTGAAGTCTTTCACCGCAAACCTTCTTTATTTAAATATGTTATCTCCACAGTCACATAACTATGGGGAAAAGAGAAATACCTTCCAAGGACAAACAGAATTGCTGCACAAAATGTGATCTTGTAGTATTGGCACCATAATAGCAAAAACAGTAGAAAAATCTAAAATCCAAAAATCAGGAAGGGGAAATGGCACTCACCAGATCAAGTAGATTTTGAGCACTCATAGAAGAAAACATGAATGTTCCCATAATTGTAGCTCCATGCCGCAATCCTAACACTAACTTAACTCCAATCTTAACTTTAAACATAGTCTAACCCAATGGCAACCATAACATAACCCCAGCTCAGATACCAACTGTATTCTAAAGTCAGTAAGGCAGCACCTTTTGTAAATACTATATAACTGCATTTAACCTTTAATACAGCATCACATCTCATCAAACCAAATTTCACAATATGGTTTTAATGAGATAGTCTTCCATATCTCTGACATGGCTCAATCACTACAGTGCATTTATTTGTAGATGGCTGGAATGCCAAGGGAGTATGTGAAAAGTTAAGTGTTGGAATACACTCAGTGCAATTTAAAAAAAACATGACAAGTTAATTGTTTATAGTAAGAAAATGCTGAAAAAGCATTAGTGCATATTTTGTGTTATAAGCATCAGTTTTGTGAAGTTGGATGGGATCTACAGAGTAGAATTTCAATGCAACACAGCACTCACACTGCAAAGATGACAACCAACTAGTATTTTTTAAATAGACAGAAATAACTAAGAAGTGATAAGTAGAATGAGAAGGCAGTTAATTCTGCTACATGATGACAAACAAAGGTAACTTTGTAAGTAATGCAGATCAATGTAGCTGAGAATATGCAGGGCACAGGAGCATTTCTACAATGCACTTTGTGGAATTCATGAGAGTACAGATGAGAGGCCCAGCAGATAGTGTGAACTGCTGCCTGCAGTGACAGAATGTTACTGAACGTTCCATAGAAAAAATATATGAGTGTTATGATAGACCTGCGAATGTGTGCACTGCAAGATAAAGAAGGGAGGAAAGGGGGGAGGGCCACCAAGCAGAGGAAAAAACAGAAGGAATACAGGAAGATAAAGTGGGGAGAAATGAAAGTAAGGTATTGTTATGGGGAAAGACTAGCATTTATATGTAAAGAGAGAGGGAGCATGGAAGAAGGGAAGGATGAAAGACAGTGACTGGAAATGAAGGGACTGAGTAGGTGATGGGCCATGCAAACACTCATAGAAGACTAGTGATGAGCAAGAATGGACATAGACACACAAGGGCATGGGAGACACATAGATAAACAACAGGTAGACAGGTCACAAAGTCAGGATGGGCTATGTATATCCTGTCAGCTACTGAGACTTTCCTGGGACCCACTAGGTGATGGTCTTGCATCTAGGTGGCTGGTAGCATGGTGGCATTGGACAGCAAGTCATGTGAGTTAGATACCAACTGCAGAAGGGATTGATGAATTGAAATCCAGCAGGCCATAACAGTATCAACTACCATCTTCACCAAACACTTCAGCTCTGTCACCGCTGGGACCGGTGACTGAAGAAAGTTACCTGACCTGAGATGGGACAACTCCCCTCTATGTGAGGCATCCCCACCAATGAACATGTTCTGCCCATGTTAAAAGACCAAATGGATATGAAGTCCATCAAGTAACACATGCAGATGTGACCAACAAGCAGATGACAGTTTAAAACTTCACTGTACGTGTTACTGATAGCATATAGAAGACTGAAATGCTTCTCACAGGGCAAGATGATGTGCTTGTGTAAAGAAGCAAGAGCAGGGGGGTACACTGTGAACAACTGAGTCTCATATGTTTGGGGGGTATACTGTGAACAACTGAGTCTCATATGATTGGGGTACTCTATAAATGAGATTCATATGATCAAAGGGAACGCTATGACAACTGAGTCTCATATGATTGGGGGTACACTATGAACAACTGCGTCTCATATGATTAGGGGTACACTATGAACAACTGAGTCTCATATGATCAGGGGGTACACTATGAATAACCAACAATTATATAATCAGGGGGTACACTGTGAATAACTGAGTCTCATATGATCGGGGGTTAACTATGAATAACTGAATCTCATATGATTGGGGGCACACTATGAACAACTGAGTCTCATATGATCAGGGGTACACTGTGAACAACTGAGTCTCATATGATCGGGGGTTACACTATAAACAACTGAGTCTCATGTAATTAAGACACAATTATTCAAAAGTAAAACATCTAACACATTGGGAGGTTGGTGGCGACACTCCTACAGTAGCAAAACAAAACAGCATTTACAGGGGCAAGCTACCCTGAATCCCTGATATGGGGGCAAGTTCCCACCCCCTCAATCATACACACACACACATTTCTCTAAGATTGCACAAACTCAGAGAAGAGGGAAAGTGAGAAAAATGCAGAAATCACTTGTTCACTCTTCTCCATGTGTAACCATCACAACAAAATGGTGATGATCTTCAAGTAACAATATTTTATATGTCAGTCGAGTGGCCATTGATGAACAGTAGGGCTCTGAAGCACAGGTCCTGCTGATTTTGTCCAGGAGAGCAAGCTGCATTACCCCAGGTATGTACAGAGGAGCTGAGGCAAATACACTAATGCTGTGACATGCAGTGATGCAGAAGCAGCTACAGTATGACAAGTGTAGTGAGGCAGAAGGATGAAATGGTAGCCAAAAACACTCAAGGGCTCAGCCCTGGTCTTGCCCCACAGGCAGATGCTAGAAGAAAACAGCTGACAGGTACAGCATACAGATACACCCACAGCAGCCAGCCTGAGACATCCTGGTGAGTGTCACAGGAAAAAAAAATGATATTACAAGCAGATTGTAAAAAATAAGGGAATTAAAGGCAGCAGTGTACACAGCAGAAATGTTAAATACTTCACTGTTTGAGGCATCTCTGCCTTACTTCCACTTCCCACTTCTGGAGATTTTCAGCATTACAGTGATGCAGGCCATTATACCAATGTCTGCATGGCTTACAGTTATGCAGCATGCTGGCTGACCTATGCAGCAGATCTGCTAGGTCAAGCCAGGCATCCACCTTTCTAAAATGACACATGTACCACCCCAACAGCTCACTAACCTTATTATACAAGAACTATTATATTATTTTTTCCACACACCATGCTGGCACTCTACCTGAAACTCCAGTAACAGCTGTCATCATCAAAAATCAAGATAACACTCTGAGATTCACACCATACATGGGGCTTTGAATCACATGTAATGGAACTTATGCCACATATTTGCATAATGCATACACATGCACAAGCTCCACTTACTAGAAAACATGGTGGTGATCAGCAAAACAACATGGATGATAAACAACACAATGTATTTACACATCATGTTGCTGGTACATTTTTGTGAAGCATAGCAATCCATACAAAAAGATGGACTCTATATTAGATAGCATATGTAGAGAACAACCTAGAATTTATTAGCAGCATTAATGACCATGCCATCACTTCAGATGCCAAAACATGCAGCAAAAAAATAAATAAATAAGCAGCAGACTGTCTTGAGTAGCTGGAATCATTTTCAACAAGAAATGGAGCAAGATTTGCATGACAGAAACAAGGGAGCCCGCAGGATTTTTTGCAGGGGGGTGCAAACCCAAGCCCCGCCCACACAGCCCCACCCCCTCTGTTGCCCCACCCACTAAGCCCCACCCCCATCCCCTGCCCACGCAGCCATTCCAGTGTCCCATTACTTGGCTATTTCTCCCCATTTGTCATAGACACTGTTCAAATCTCTCAGTGTGCATACTGTTTTATGCTTTACTTCTACAATGATTACAGATATCTGGATTTCATTTACAACTTTTATTTCAAATTTTATAGCACAAACACTGATAGACATTTACTAAACCTAAACAAAGCAATAGTCTTACAATGAAAACAAACAGCATTAAAACTTTTCTACCTTTAAAACCCACATACAGAAACAGCATCAAAACCCACATTCAACGAACATGCATCTGGCCAGTGGCAGGGTAAGTTTACCTTTGGCCTGTTTCCAAATCATAGGCTCCTTGCACACATTTTTAGAACCATGCAAAAGTTATTTGATTCACCTTCCTGACTGTATTAATTATACTACATAATAATTGAATTATATCCCTTGTATAATACAGCACCACTTGTTAGAGTGCGTTTTAAATTTTTAGTTCTGAGCATTTTTCCTTTAAGCAATGAAACAAATCATATGAACCAATAATGACAACCTGCCCAATTCAGAACATTTCAACAATAAAGGGCCACTCAAACTTCTGTCATACAATCCACCAATATGCAGAATCTCTGCAGAAGTAAAAGTCATCCAAATAATTCCACATTAAAGAGATCTGAAACCAATGAAGAGGTTGTTGCTAGAAAAAGCTTTATATTTCAGTGTTTCTTTTACAAATTCACTGCCTGTTGCCCTTGAAGAATAAATTGCCTGTGCTACATTAAAATAAATGGTAAGTTGGTATATTGCAATAGGGAATGGGTGGCAGGCTGAAAAACAGGTTCATAGTTATTAGGTGTCTCATCCAAAGGAGGGCATACTAAGAACAGCAGTACCATACCCCCCTTAAAATACAAATGTACATGCTGTATGAATAGAACCTACAGCCCTTTGCATCAAGATGCTTCCTACTGTCCTAACACTGCTTTAAAATTCTATACCACAATAATGATACAATTTGCTAAACAAAACAGTTGCACATTTTAAGCAGACTTGGCATGAGCAGCAGTAACCTTTGCTTCCCTTGAAGCTCATAATTCCTTGAAAATGCACTTGAAAATAAATTCCACCTGTTAGATCTAACTAGGGCATTTCTCTCTCTCTCTCTCTCTCTCTCTGAATCTGTCACACACACCTCAACTTCTTAGTGCAAGAAATACATAAATAGATTTTTTCAAAGTTACAACAACTTTAAACTGTGTGTGACCATGGTGTGTGTTAGTTTTTGACAGAAAGGTATAAAGGAACTCATGTCTATGTATATAGTTGAATCTCTCTGTACTGAAGTACTCCCTACCATGACGCTGCTTTAATAGTGTGTTTGCATTCAGAAACTGTTACAGCTTTTATACTGAATTTTATAGCTACATGAATTAGAAAATAACCAATTTCCTTTTCAGAGCCTAAGCTAAAAAGTCCACCCCTTACAAGCACTGCCTCCCCTGGAAAACATCTATATATGCATCATCACAGAGACCTAGTTCAAGACCGATGACAGCACTCCTTTAATGCAGAATTTCAATACCTGCCACAAGTTCAGGCCTACCACCTTAGATGAAAGGGTGATGGTGTCTACATATTCTTAAAGAACAATTCATTTCCAGACTTGCTAGGTGAGATAATGACGTGGAATTCCTCTGCATCCAACTTAGCATTAACAAAACTCCTTACTGTGTCATACCTAACTCTCTATGTACCCCATCAGTCCATATCTCCTACCTAACTAATATAGTGTCCCTATGCATTAAGCCAACAACATTATTCTAGGAGACTTCAATCACGTTTTCTTCCAAAATTGCCATTTTGAGGAGGGATTATTAGGGGAGATCAACATTTTGAGCCAAAACTGGGGACAATGAAGAGGTTTGGATATTCCTAATTCTACAAAGCGATTTGCACATACCTCTCATCCTCTTAATGCAGGAAATCAGGACAAGGCCAAATATTGGGAGAACATACAAACACTACTAAAAATTGTTCTTGTACAAACTTAAGACAAGTGATAGAATAGCAGGTCTTGCATTAGCATGCATTTTTCTGAAGGTTATGACATCTGAAACTCAATGTCCATCATTTAGTGACTTCATTCCTAAATTATTTGCTAGAAAATCACAAATTGTATGAGGAACAAACCAAAAATAAGAAGCAAATATCTATTCATTCTGCAAAAATATGGGCAACTGAGAGGTACAGTTCAATCGGGGCTGTCTGAGATTGCTACCCCCCCCTCACAAAATCAAGGTCGAATGGTGCCTCCCCCTGCAGCCATTCCAATGCTGCATTCCTTGGTTATTTTGCCCCAGTTACCATACGCACTGTAATGTACATACTGCTTTACTTCTGCGATGATTTAGATTTCATTTGAAAGTTTTATTTTGCATTTTACAGCACAAACCCTAATAGATATCTGTTAAACAAAGCAATGCAGTCTCACAATGAAAATAGACTTAGCATTAAAACTTTTCTGCCTTTGAAACTCACATGCATTGAAACAGCATTGAAACCCACATTCAAAGAAAATACATTTTGCCAGTGGCAGATAAATATTAACTTTGGGCTATTTTCAAAATCATAGGCCCCTTGAACATGAAACATACACATGCTCTTTGATACACCTTCCCGACTGCATTACATTATATTCCTTGTACAATATAGTACAGTTGTTAGAGGGCATTTTAAATTTATTGTTTTAAGCATTTTTCCAGTAAACAATGAAACAAAATGCATACACCAAATGACAAAACTGCCCAATTCAGAACATTTCCATCATAAAAGTCTACTCAACCTTCTATAGTCCACCAGTATCAGTAAATATGCACAATCTCTGTAGTAGTAAAATCCACATTAAAGAAATCTGTAACTAATAAAGAGGTTGCTGCTAGCAAACAACTTTAAATGCCATTGCTTCATCTACAATAAAGTGCCTGTTGCCCTTGAAGAATAAATTGCCTATGTTGCATGCATTAAAAAAATAAGCTAGTAATACCACAATAGGGAATGGATAGCAAACTGATAACAGGTTCATAGTTACCAGGTATCTTTGCCAAAAAGGACTGCAGCATCCACCCCTTTTATAACACAGTACAGTATCAGCAATGCATCTATCTACTGTGGGAGTAGAACCCACAACCTTGAGCATCAAAAGCAAATACACTAGCTTTTGTGCTATTAACAATGCAAGCAGACTAAGCATAAGCAGCACTAAACTTTTGTTCCCCTGCAGCTCTCAGCTCCTTGTAAAATCTACTTAACACTCAGCTGTATCTCTGAACTTTGCAGCACAAGAAATCTGGAAAAAGCCAAAATTTATTGGGGGGGGGGGGCAAAAATCAGGGACACATTTTAAACATTGTTTGTATAATGTTGGAAAGTTGCTAGAATAAAATGCTGCATTACCACCATATATTTCACTGCCACGTCTTGAACCCAGGGACCCTGTGCAAAACAGAGCAACATACCATTATGCCAAATAAGCTGTTTTGTGAAAGAGGAAGATGGAAACTTAAATGGCTACCATCTAGTGAATTCAGTTCTCACCATAGCACAGCTGTCAACCTCTTAGCACAAAACACCTGAACAAAGCCAATAATGGGTGAATACAGCCCCCAAACATTCAGTGAATTCAGTTCTCACCATAGCTCTCATCAATCTCTTAGCAAAAAACAACCGGACAAAGCTAGTAATGGGGGAACATAGCCCCCTGCCCCCAAACATATTCAGTTCTTACCATAGCTCTCAACCTTAGCACAAAACCAGGATGAAGCCAATAATGGGGGAATACAGTCCCAAAAATAGGGACAAATTTCAAATAACCATCTTATACACTTAAAAAATTGCTAGAATAAAAGCTTTTGTGTTACCATGCACTTTCTGAAGAATATGACGTCTGATATTCAAATGTGTGTCATTTTTAACATTTGTTAACCAGGAACGTCTGACTTGGAACAAAAGCTAACTTTTAGTAGGTAAGGCACCCCAGCCAAGAATCAAACCAAAGAACATGTAGCTGTCAGGCAACACTGCTACCACTGCATCAATGCACTACTGGCTTTGCAAGGGCACAAAAATACAGAAACCACAAATTTTATGAAGAACAGATCTTAAAATGCATCCATTCTACACTTCCTTTTATACAAATACAGAGGAAATACCATACTTTCAATTTAACAATCAATCAATTAATCCAATAGCTACTTAAAGTCACAATTGCTTAGATACACTCAGTAATTAAACCTGAACTCTAGCTACAATTGCAACCTACAAGTATACATTATATTCGCTATGGGTTTGAGCGCACTAGATAATGCATAGACATTTCTCACCGCTACAAATCTACGAACATGAACTAAATATAGAATGAAAACACATTATAAAACAAAATAAAATAAAATATTAATAATCTCCGACAAAAATATATATAAAGTTAATATAATACCATTAAACAAAATATATGAAAACTAGCATATATACTATGTATGTGCATAAATATAAATGCATATTTGTACTTGTTGTGGAGTGACTTGAGTTTGTGCATTATGTGGCGGATCCTGGCACCCAACAGGCAGCTGATAGTAACTTTCTCCTTGTTTAGCCTGAGGAGTGGAACATCAGTGTGCCTGACAATATGTTTAGCCTGAGGAGTGGAACATCAGTGTGCCTGACTACAGAGTCACCAATGACTAGAGTGTTGGATATGTTATGACTTATGGGCTGTGGTTGAGTGACACACTGAGTTTGTGAGCTATGTGTCATTTGGGTCGTGTTGGGGGGGCTGGAGGTTGCTTGCATTGCTGCTTTGGAAGTCCCTGTTGCTTGGGCAGATTTTTATTGAGAGCCTCCATGAATGTAGGTGTGTGTTTTGTGTTTCTATGTGTGTGTTTTGTTGGTGTAGGTTTTGAGGGACTATGTGATGAGTGTGGTGTGGTGCAAGTGTTTACCCTCTCCTCTTGACTGTCTAGTCCAGTCTTGGTTGAAGAGAGCTTTGGTTCCAGTTTGGCTATATAAGAGCATCTCTCACAGGTTATAGTGTTGGGTGGTAGGAGGAGAGGGTTGTCTGTGTACATGAGGCAATTGCTGCATTGCCCCAGGATGCCCAGATTCATCAGGTAGATAGGAGAAAACACCGGTAGCTGACCCTTAGACATGCCTGGATAGGTGCTTATTTATTAAGTACTAAAACTTGTTTTCCTCTAGACAAGTGAGGAAAGTTGAGTGCTGTAGTAAATTGTAGCTTATTTAGTGCTTACAATGAGTTCTGAACAAGTGCTGAGCTCAAAGAAACAGATTTGAGTGCTACAACGAAAAAACTGGCTAGTTCTAAGGGAAAATTTGAGGAGCAGACTTTGACGCCGGGAATAGTTTAACCCTAGCTAAGCGGCGGGGGCTCAGAAGCTTACAAACAGTCCTGGATACAGCAAATCTGTATCTGGACTAGACTACTTAAAGGAAAGGCAGGAAACAAGTTTAGACATTTTTTTTGGTAAAGTGGAAAGGGAATAAGGAGGAGCAGAAGATACAAAAATCAGAACAAACAAACCCAAACAGGTGCTTAACAAATGTAGAAAAATTCCAGTTAATACCTCACACACAGTGAAACTAGCTAGAAAAGTATGCAGCAGACAATAAAAGTGCTATAAATAACCCGTAAAAATAAGCAAAAAATAGGATACTTGTACTTGTTTTCTCTGGCCTTGTATGTACCTCTTATTTGGAAAAATGTGAATACGTGTCCATTGTCTGATGGAAAGAAAGTCTGAAACTGAAATGCCTGTCATTATTTCGTGACTGTTCCTCAATGATTTGTCAGAAAAAAATACATTTTATGAGAAACAAAGTCAAAAAATAATGACATGCTTTTTAATTTCAGAGTCCTTCATTCAGACTAGTGCTTGTCTAAGAGATAGCAATTAAAAAAAGTCTGACCACTCAACTGGACTTTTGCTGTTAGTATATGCTCAATTTACAATGGGCACACTGGTTGGGCTGACCAATCAGCGTGCTTGTTTCTGAATGTTAATGGCCAGTCACTGTATAATTCAGAATATTCATGTATTCCTAACTCAAGCATGATATTTGTATAAGTAGTAGTGGTCATGACACTTTCATTCATTACCTTGATTGTGAAAGGATTTCATTTAGATGGACTTCCTCATTAAAAGCACTAATTAACTAAATAAATTGGGTTAATTAAGAATTGCATTGTCTAATCTGCATCATTCTTTTGGGAGAGTCACTCTTGGAGCAATATTGTTTACATCTGTACTTTTGAAAACTTTGAAAAATATGTGAAAATTTGAAGGGTTTCATTCTCTTTTTGGTCATCTGTATAAAACTCACTACCACCTGTCTGAGTGTCCATATTTATATTTTCTACGGCACATCTTAAAGCAGCTGAAATGAGTACTTACATAAAATTTGTGAATCTTTTGTTCTCAGCGGTACCATTTTTACAAAATGAAAATTATTGCCTTTCTTTACAACATTCAAAGTCTCTTTTGTTGTGTTAAAATTTCCAAAATTGTGTTCCTTTGCTGTCTTACAGTGCAGCTTTGTACAAGTTAAAATACATTTTATACTCACTTCTAATTTCTAATTTTCTAATTATCAGATCCACGTTGTGCTTTACCAGATAATGGTGCTCTTGCATGACTGAATATGTATATATATATATATATATATATATATATACACACACCTACCTCTCCCTTCTACATTCATCTGGCGGCTGGCGCGTCCACAGTCCAAACGTCCTCTGCAATTCAAATCCCCGGTAGGCGCGTAAAAGACTTAAACCAATGATCGCACAGACACAGAAGATGAAAACGGGTCGCAAAGACCTGTTGAGTCTGTGCAACCGGAAAGGATGCAAAGGGCATTCTTAAAGGGGAACGCGATGCAAAGGGCATTCTTAAAGCGGAACGCCGTTTAAAAAAAAAACGAAAAAAAGTTGTTTTTTTTTGTTTTTTTTTAATTAAAATAAAATTGCATTTTCAGCCATCCGGTTCCAGGGGGGTGCAAGTGCACCCCCTTGCACCTGCCTGCGGGCGCCCTTGGACAGAAAGCCTACAGGATGTCCACAGTGGCCCACAGTACTAATACATGTGCAAATTATTCTGCTGAATGCCTTTTGTGAGTATTGATCAACAAATATTATGCTTTCCCGCTAAATTTACCTGCAACTGTAGCTTATTGTAGTTATGCACCTGTACACCTGCAACCATGACTGGGGCAGCAGCCCACTGCAACAGGAGAGCTAACCCTTCCTCTACAGCCCAGTGTGCTGTACACTAGGTTATACCACTTTAGTATTCTGTCTGCCTCTGCATTGGTGTGGTCAATGTTAAATAAAATAGAAGTATGCTATAATAACTGGTCATGGCTGTGCTGGCCTGCAAAAGTTGCCTGCCCACAAACATGTTGTCCCCTGCCTGTGCACTACCTATAGTGCACCCCTGCCAAAGGACTACTGCAGGGAATATCTGCTCATTACCCCATTATCCTATCCTGCCCTTCTGTGACACCCATAAGTTTGTGTGTCACCACAGGCCTGCTGTCAGGGCAGACCATATTACAGAATAGCATTCAGTAGATCCATGTGCACTACATACCTCAGCTATATTCCTGCACATGTCAGTTCCTACGTCTACAGGCCATGCCACATGCACATATTATAAACTGGGACACACAGAAAGCACAAATCACAGCAACAGGCAAGATAATGACCACGGGTAGTTCTCCTTCCAGCCAGCACAACATTCATCAGTGATGACTCACTCCTGGCACAGCTACATGGTAATGATGATGATTGAAAAACAAAATAGAGAAGAAACCACACAGTAGCACAGAACGAAATGATAAAGCGCTTTTCGTTTATTCCAATAAACAAACTTCTTCAGATCAAGAAAAACAAAAAGTCACAGCTTAAATACTCTCTGGGCTAATACAAAGTCAATTAACTACTTAAAGTGAAAGCTGACTTACAAGACACGCCCTATTTGCAAACACAACTTGACTAAAAACTGCTTTTAAAGTAAAAGCTAAAAATCCAAATAGTCAGACTAAAAGTATGATGATGATTGGACAGGCATTGTACCAGAAATGGATATGAGTTCTGACACGGTCAACATGCGATGTATCTCTCAAGCACACCAGTCAGGTTAGTAGTCTTAATGTAACTGTGCTCAGGCTGATGGTAGGGAGTTCACAGTGACACCTGCCTGTGTGCTGTACAGGTGCATCAAGCATTCAGAATCAGGAGAACTACTAGCACTGATAAAATAATCATGTTTTCCACAATGAATGCAGCTATCGTTAGCATGCACAGTATGAGGCATATGAGTGTGCAAGGGGGAGCTACACTGTGGTTAAGTACTCTTTTCTATATCCAATGTGATGGTGACAGCTGTTGATTCTATGGCAGGTCAACAGGCTGATGTCAATGTCTGCTCATAGTCTGATGATGATGCCAACATATATCTCACAGTCTCAAGCCACAATAACATTGTCTCCCACTTGGGTTGGCCTACACACACTACCCAGGATGACAGTATATAGCTTCCCCCACACCAGCACTTGAGGATGTATTGTGCGGCATAGTGCCATCCCTGTACCAAGGGTCCTCTATCCCTAACAGCACCTTCAGTGGTATTTCTGAGCCGGTAGTGGCAGATCAGAGTACTGCATCTGGCAAACAGATTGCCAATGTATGGTAGCCTACCAAGGCAAAAATCTCGGCATAGAACACAGATACACATGCTTAAACTGAGATGATACCCATTGTGTGTGAGTTTCTGGAGGATGATGTCCAGCAATGCCAGGACTTCTGTAAGATTGTGAAGTCCAGTGAAAATGTTATGACTGGTCTCATGTTGTCAATGGTACACACAAAGACCATATGGCTACCTCCATGTAGATGTTAGGGCAATGGCACATGTAGTTCACAAGGCTATCTCTATATGACTTTAGCGCCACCATTAGTGCCCTGTACTCCAGTTTTCCCATTGTCATGGGGGGTGTATACCCATGGTAGCCTTGGTGGACTGTTATCACAGAAAACAGATTGCACCTGCCCTTGTTGTGGTAGCAGCATACCCATACCAATGTCAGGGTCAACCGCATCACAGAGTTACCCTGGATTGAGCAGTTCACACATAGGTCCCATTCCATCAGTTATACTGCATCCCTGTTTCAGGTGGTATGTGGGACAGCACTTTCTACATATAGCAGTAGCCCTGCTGCCCAGTCCAACAGTACCACCCTCAAACCTCTCCCTCATAATGGCATTACTGCATGTGCCCAAAGTGGCAGCTCTACCCACACAACAGACAAAATTATATTTGACACAGATAGTACCCAAAATGAACCCTATCTCTGCCACTGTTGAATGGTAGCTCCCAATTCTCTGGAAGAGCAGAAAGCCTTATGTTGCTCTATCACAGCGCACCTGTGCAAATGATTGACAACTTTGACAATCACCACCCTCCATTGTGTGTGCCGCATGAGTGTAATTCAACCATGCACTACCCAGCACAGTCTCTAGATAACACTGCACAGCCACTATGGACATATCAAGGTCCCTAACGGTGGCATAAATGCTACCGCTTCACTTGTGCTGATGTATACTGTCTATACTGTGTAGATTTACATTGCGCTACAGCTTGAAGTATTTTGCTGTTACTATTGCCACTACTGGAGGAAGGATTCATGGTTATGACAGGTGCTGCTGTTGTAGTATTGGAGGATCCCACTGATGTCAACTTCCCTGATTGCATGCAAGGGGTCATGCATGGCAACATGCTACAGTGAATTGGCAGGCTGTGCCAAGAGCATACTGCATTGGCAGCAGACAAACTCAGGCTGTGAAACTGGGATTTAATCATGCTAAACATACACACACTGCTACATTCCTGCTTTGGGCAAGGGTAGTGTTATATCTATGCTCAGTCATGTTTTGTGGATTCCAATAGTCTGTCATCAACAATGCTCGGGGGGGGGGGGTATCCTGCATCACCTGCAGCATAGCAGGGATATGGAAGAGAGATGTGCTGGACGGTACTTTGTACGTACTGTTTGTGGCTATAGATATGCTGGTACAGATGTGTGCCTGTACTTCCCTACCATGTGGTCCTCTGGGATGATGGCATGCTAGAAGCAATGATGCAGATGGTTTGTATGCCATATGTAGAATTCATGGACATCGCCACTGTGCCCTGCAAACACATGAGTTATTAGCTCCTATGCATGGCATATTACGTAGCAGTTGATGGAATGGTAGCCCTTCTATAGATGTGACCCTGTCTATGGACACCAAGTGGGTACTTTATTGTCACAATGATGCAATGTCCGGCTTTCAGCACTTCAGAACATTGAATAATATCATAGCCGTCACACATGGTGGTCACTGTTTCTCTTGCTATGTTGTAGAAGTAGACATGCTCATCCATATGTGGCAATAATTTACTAAGGAACATTTTAAGCATTTTAAAAGCTGATGCCTGGGATTTACACAATTTGACCCTGTTTTTTTTTTTTTTTTGAGAGTTCCTACACTAGTAAAGTAACACCTACACATACAGTGATGTTTATAGGTAAAAGAAGTCCACTCATCCCTCCAGTTATATTATGTGGACTGCCTATGTCAACCAATGGCTCTATGCTGTCTTGATTCACATGAAAGTAGTCCAGTCGCTCCTGGTCTAAGAATATAACTTTTGTTCCCACATGTGGCCATGTCATGTACCCAGGAGACCACCAGCTAAATTCAGTAGAAGATGCTATATGCAGTCACTGCTGATGCTACCATGATGGTCCTGCAGTGTGAAAATTTTTCACCATGCTTTTTGCCTTCATATTCAGAGGCAGCTGACCAAGCTTTAGTCCCACTTCCTTAGAATCTACCACAGCCCACAAAAAACCTCTCCCTCCCATGACGGGTTTTATGGGGGGGGGGGGTTGTTTTTGTTTTTTTGTTTTTTTTGTTTTTGTGAATCCCTTGGTTTAGCAGTCAGTACATACACACGCTTAGGTCTCCAAACACCTCCTCCCGAGCCCATCACTCCACCCCCACCCACGGACGTGGTTAAGGCTAGATAGTAGGTTAAAGTCAAAAATTCCCATTAAGCTAAACCTTTAGGAATTAAGAAGGGAAATATTATGGGTAGCAGTTTTAAGTTAAAGCATTCCTGATGATGACTATGAAAGCACATCTCAGATCAGTGTTAAAAGAGTATTATTTACATTTAATGCTGTATTACAGCAACTAAGTTTTACCATAATTAACTCTTACACAGATCAAAGTAAATGAGTTTTATGTCTATTTTGTTTAAATCTGGTATTTGGAAACGACATCCAGCCTTGTTGTACTCTTGTTCCTATTTGCTAAGGGTTAACCCCTACAGGGATTCCAGGACAGGCCTCTCAATATGTCATCTAATTCA